>NC_056750.1:115573361-115713361 GCF_019279795.1 Protopterus annectens | reverse complement strand
GAAGGGGCTGATACCCCACTTAAGAACTAGGTGGGAATGGTCATTTCATTTACAAAAATAAGTAAAAAAAAAACATATATATAGCATTTTATTAAATAAGGGGAAAAAAGCACAACCGAAAAAGTAAAACTGTGGGAAAAGAAGCATGGAACATCAAAAGTAAGGACACGAGCTATGCAGCACATTCATACATCATTCAATAAAGATGTTTCTTGTTTAAATTATCGCTTATGTTATTGGTAATCATACATTCATATAAATGAAAAACTGTAGTGATATATTTTCAGATGCAGACATACGTCGCCTGTAATCTTCTATGCAGTCATTGCCAGTCAAATGTTACATAGTGCATTCAATTCCTGCCTTCCCTTAAACCTTATTCCTCTTAGAAAACATTATTCTGCTTGTATTACTCCAACAATTCCTATTTTCTTCTATGTAATTTGCTCCTACCTTTTTCTGAAGAGCCCACTTCAGTTCTTTTATCTGTTACTATAGTCTCTACTTCTAGTACGGTTGGTTTAGACTTTAATTTCCGTTTTCTTATTATAAAACTACATCCTTAAATATGAACAAGTAACATAAAAAAAATGTTTTTATAATACTTTGGAGTTTTTTCTCCCCAAGCCTTCTCTGAAAATGGGCATCTACCCAGTCGGACTTTCCTGATAATCCTATGTCAATCAATAAATTATAATTTTACTGTAATAAAAAAAAAACAAACATTGGCAACTACATGAAAACGTGTACATGTTAATAAAAACTGTCAGCTCTCCCCTTGGGACCACAATCGGAGAGTAATCAGTTGAAAAAGAATGATGGTGTCCCAAATAGAGTACATAAAAGCATCACAGCAAGTTAAACAAACATGTCATGCTGTCACCAATATAATCTTATTTAAAAAAATCTGATGAAGATAAGGTATATTTGGTTTAACAACGTCCAAGCAGACCTTTGGCAATTGATCTTTTAATAACTTGTATTACATCTGCTGCAGTAAAAAAAAAAAAAAAAAGCAAAATAATCTACCTCTCCTTGCAGCCTTTAAATGGACGTGCTGTTAAAGAAAGACCCTGTATGCAGTTGCCCAACTTTGGAAGAGTGTTTGGGTTAACAGAGTTGCCAATTCCAACACCCTCAATCGCCACAGAATTTTTTTTTAAGTGTCACCACTCTCCACAAACAGCATTGTGGAGAGTGCATGTTGCAGGTACTGTTAATATGATCAGCTTACATTAGGAAGCACCAAGTACCTACCTATAAACATAGTGTTCATAGTCTACAAATATGATACAGCTAAATGTGTGAAATATGAAAGGCATGCCAACCTGTGGGCATTTCCATGTATCAGTTTCTCTGTTTCTAATAAGATGGGATGGGGTAAATTCCCCTTTTCAGTTTAATGAAAAGTGCAGTCTTAAGACACGGATAATCTCAGCTGTGTATGTTTATAAAGATCGTTCTACATTTTCGGTCTTAAATTCCATGTTCTGCAGTTTCATGTTAAAGCCAGTGTCATAGACCTCTGGCTGATCAAGTTTGCAGATGATTGCAAACTGGGAGCAGTGATTGAATCTCCAATACATGAGCACTTTTCAGGAAGGTGTAACACACAAATGCTTGGTGCCAAATCCATGGCTTAAAACTCGGTGCCAAGAAATGCATTTAGTACTTTTTGGGAAATCAGCCACCTTGTGTAACTAAGTCATCGTTAAAACACCCCTAAAAGTTGACTCGCTAGTTGGGGATCTGGGAACTCATGTGGGTAGTAGCTTAGCCTTCACCCAGCACCTGTCCAAGGTAGTAACATAATCCTTCTGTGTTGCTTAATTTAGAAGTAAAGGCTTGACATCTAGGTCCAGAGAGGCCATCATATCAATGTACTCGGCCCACATCAGACTCCTCAGGTTATAATACCCGCTTTGGTATGTACCAGACTGGGCACATGCAGCAACTGGAGCATCCTCCTAGGTTCCTTACAAAAGAATATAGGGAGTAAACAAAATGTCCTAAGCTTATTCTCTCAAAGCCCTGTCACTTTACTCTGAATCATACATACTACTGCGAGGTGAAGTTTCCCTGGTGTGTAAGGCATCCCTAGACCCTGTTTTGATGACCCTTTTGCATATCCACAAAACAAAAGACCTAAATTTTGCGTGTGATATAAATAGGACATGTTGGAGAGACTGATATGTTTCCCAGAGAATTCCCATTCTCTGGAACAGGTTCCCCATCCAGGTGAAGTAGAGTTGCTCCCTAACACTATTTAAGTGCAACTTGGACCAATGGATTGGTAATCGGAAATTCACCCCTGGTCTGACACCTATGAATCTGATGTACAGAGATAATCAGTAAATTATCCCCTATATAAACCTAATTTGTGGGGCACATTTGGATTGCATGGCTAGGCTTTTAAGGGCCATAGTGGTCATTATACATATATGAACCTGTAATTTGCCCATAGATGTGGCCATGCACATGTCATGTACTGCATCTTGTGTGCTTTTTTAGAACTAGTTGCATTTTATATAAAGTGAAATATGGTAGAACTTTATGGGGTTGGGAGGGTGGCCTAATGGTTAAGGTGCTTGCCTTACAAAGACAAGGTACAGGGTTTGAGTCTCACAAGGGATAATTGGCTAGGTTTAAAATGGCTCGCAAGGGCAATTAGCCTAGTACTAATCTATGAACCTATATATATATATATATATTTTTTTTTTTACAGTAAAGGCAAAGTTATTTCTACTTTACCACACTCACGATTTTTGAAAGGGTGGTTGAATGGAAATAGTCAGAGGTTAAGAGCAATGCTCCCAATTTTGCAGTCATCTGCATATTTTTTTCAGTGTTACCAACAGTGTTGACATCTAAGAAAAAGATGTGAAGAAAGACTAGTCCCAGAACAGAATCTTGCAGATCTCAGTTGGTGAATGGCTTTAGTGGAGATAGGACTCCATCTATTCTTACCTGTTGTGTATGACCATATATTCAACTGGACCCAAGTTATTACATCTTCATATCCTTCATGCTTTGTAGTGGTACCCATTTGTAGAAAATTGCTTTGGTGAACAGGCAGAAGTACAGTGTTTTTTGGTTAAATGTCCAATTTATCAAACAGACATTTTGTTGAGTGTATGGTTCATTGAAACATGTAAGAGGGATGTGTAGTATGTGTGTATGTATGTGTGTGTGTGTGTGTGTGTGTGTGTGTGTGTGTGTGTGTGTGTGTGTGTGTGTGTGTGTGTGTGTGTGTGTGTGTGTGCCCCCATGTGCACATGTGTGATGAGTGTCCTAACTGTCTTCTGTAGTGGTAATGTTATGAGAATGTCTTTTATTTAAGTTTAAGATCCAGGTTAGAGTTACGGGCAGGGTTATCACGTGTTACTAAAGTGGAGAGTATGGAGGCTTTGCTCATTACAGTTGATCCAGTAGTCCAAAAACTCATATATATCCATAAATCAAATAATCCAGCTAATACTAGGACCATAGATCTAAATCCACTCCAACAAATAAATATGGTGGAGGGAGAGATTTATAACACAGTGCTTACCCACTTTGCTAGGACAAACGAACTCTCCAAGTTAAACCGTGTGACACATTGTCTGTCTTTAAAAAGGATAACTGTTTGGGTATTTATAAATTCACCCCTGGTATGCATGGAGTGGCCTTTTTTGAAATGGAGGAAAGGCTTAAGGATGGGTATTGGCAAAGTTGAAATGTCCTTGCAGCTCAATTGATTTGCAACTCCTATGAACCCATGACATATGACAAAGTCACATCCCTGTATGGAAGCAGAGTTAGTGGCATAACATGCTTAGGCCTGCTTTTCTGGTAACTCCTGGGTGACTGGCACGGGCTTGCAGTATGTGGGAATGGAGGAGAAGTATGTGCTGCGTTGTCTGTGCTGAAGGCTGACATCTTTTACGGTGTGTCTAGTAGACTTTGATAAAAGGTATATACATAGTATTTTTATAAACAGTATGTGCACTGGTGAGTGCATAACAAGACCATGACATGTTTACACGACCACTACAAAAATAAATAAATAAATATCACGTACATCAGTCAAAATACATTAATGTATCTTTTGTGTTTCAGACCATCTTGAGATGCTATTTTCTGTAAACTTAACCCAACTCATACATTTAGAGGTTTTGGTCCTGTTTTTACATCTCTCCTCTTGGGCAGCTGGTACTTGTGGCTCCCCAGAGTTTCAGTGACATTATTTTTTCATGGCTGTTTCAATTCTGTTACAGGCCTATAAATAGGGCACTTAAAATTGTATATGTAGCTTCATTGTTATTTTCTGCATATATCAAAAACTGACAATTCACAATTTCTTACAGTTGTACATTAACCAAAAGGTTGACTAAATTTATATAAACAGTTACATCATTTTTAGGTTGTGGTAAAAGTTTGCATGTTAATTATTCTAGAATTGCTACACGCATTCTTGGCTATATGTTAAGTGTTTTTGATCTTGGACATACTGGATTAAACAATGGGTGGCAGCAGAGGTGAAAATAGCCATATTCAAGTTGATGAGGTACTAGTTTCTGACTAAATTTAGTGAACAAAATGAAAGCAAGAGCAGGGCTTTGGTTTTAACGTACAGTCCATGTGTTAATTACATTATACAAAGCATTAAGAATCATTGGCACATTATGTACAATGACGTGACAATAAACAATATAATAGGAAAAAAAAACAGGTTTTGTATTCAAGATGGGTGCTAATATCAAAAGAATTATGGAAAAGGGAACTTTGTATAACAAGGAGATATCTACATATAGTAACAAACACACATCCAAGTGTGGTGCGTGTAGTCAATGTAGGTACATTATTGAGAACAAAGAACTAGTGTTAAACAATGCAATGAGATCTAACATCAGATTTATTAAGGGCAATTCTAACACTAGAATGGTAATATATATTGCAATATGTCAAATATGTTTTAATTTTTATGTGGGAAAAAGAGAGAAATTTAAAAAAGCACATTTATGAACATATATATTGTATAAAGAAAAAGGACAACAGAAATGCACTGTATAAACACATAGAAATTAGTGGTGAGGAACATCATTTCAAATTTGGCCTGTTAGACAGTGTTAAACATGATCCCAGGGGAGGGGACAACAAGAAAGTACTAAGTTATAGGGAAGCATGGTGGCAAATACTTGTAGATGCCACCACTCCACCAGGTTTAAATGATAACATCTCTCTAAAGGCCATATTAGAAGTCAATATGTAGCACAAATATGTTTGAACATTTATATATGCATAAATTCTAAGGGTGTTCCACAGTCCAGTAGATAGCAACAAATTAAAATGATGTACATGTTGAAATTATAGCAGTTTCAAACAGAATTATGAGCTATCTAATATATGAGCGTGTATATCTATTTATTGCTATGGGAATGCATTTTTACTCGCATGTATTTTCATTTTTATTTTTTATTTACATTTATACAATATACATAATTTTATTTCATATTGTATAAACATTGGATAGTATGGTTGGTTAGGAATACATACTGTTGAGTAGTATTTTTACACATGTATTCTTATGAGTATAGATAATTACTTTTTAAAAATACATTGTAGCTTTAAGTTGCGACGTGGTTTGAAATTGGCGCCAAAAAAGTTTTAAAAGACGGAGGTTTTTACACTGGGATGTTCTGAAGAAGCTCAAGATTTATTGAGTGAAAGCACTTAACCGAAGTTCTTTGGATTATTAACAGCATTCCAGGTAATTTTTTATGGACAATTCATCAAGTTAGCGTATTTTGAATTGATGTGTTTAACACACAACATACGCTAAATTTTAGTGCATCAACAAGTTTCATTATTTATTATTTTACGTTTATAGTACGTTTTTGTGTTTAGTTGGCTGAACTTCCATGTCATAGGAGGTACAAGCACTTTATGGATTGTTTTGTGCAACAATAAAAAATTCAAGCCGTTTATAGTTGTTGGAACTCCCTGAAAAACAACATTCAGTTTAGAGGTAAAGACAGCTGGTCGCAATTTGCGTGAGGAGATTCAAATCCTGTTTGCTTCATAGTATATCGGAGCGGTTAGCAGGATTCACATCTGTGTGCCTTGAGGCACAAATACTAATATACGTTGGCTGTTACGCTTAATGAAACAAAGTTTGTTTGGAAGTGTTTGGTGGAAATTGGTGAAAGGAACTGTTTGTCCAACAGAAGGACAGCAGGTTGTATTCCAACAGAGGAGGTAATAACGAGTGGTTGGTGCAATTATACTCCTTGATATAGTTCATTTGGAAAACTTTCTATATTTGGTTGTGGTAGTCATCTATTAGCCAACCTAGGAGGTAGATCACTCATTGGAGCTCCGTGATTTCAAGCACTGGGTTGTGTTTTGTGTCTTAATTCTGCATTAGTTTCTGGCTTGGTAGTGATTTTCATTTTATTGAATGAGAGGTTTAAGTGCTAAGCTATTTAAAATGTCATGCATTTCAATGTATGTATTTATCTGACTTTGTTAATCAGTGTACTTTATTCATGCCTTCATCACGTAGTAGTAAATTCAAGTACTGTCTAGGTGCATCCTGTGGAGTGACAAGGCTTGGCTTAATTGTTTGGGGGTGGGTATGCTGTTTTATGAAATAATATTGAAGACTGCTGGAACAGGGCTCAGTTTTGATTTTTTTTTACTGGTTAATTGGGTAATTTGTTTAAATCAGTTTGCTCATTGTCTATTGCTATATATAAAAATGCACTTTATCCATCTGCTTTTACTGAAATTGTGTTTCTTTCCACTTTATTACCTTATTTTGCTTGTGCTTCTTCTTAAAAATACTCAGTTGTATTATTCTGCTGCAGTTATTACTGCTTGGTAGTAGCCTGATTAAATTGTAACTGTTATTCTAAGCCTTTTGGTTTAAGCACTTGAGCTTCAGACCAGTTGTTTTACATTAAGAAGGTTTGTGGACTACATTGTTGTGGCAGGACAGGTACCTTACATCATTCTAAGTTGGGAATTGCTGATTGAAGGCTCAGTGTCTGTTATTCTAAAAGTGCATTAGTTCTGGTTTAAGCACTTTGGCTTCAGGCCAGTTATTTTACACTAAGAAGGTTTGTGGTCTGCACTCTTGTGGGAGGAGAGGCTAGATTCTGCCCTTCTGAGCTGGGAATTTCTGGTTAAAGGCTTATTGTGTCTGCTTATTTGATCCATTTCTTTCTGAAATTTGTGTGCCTTGTTTGCTGTAGCCCAGAAGTTAGTAGTTTATTGGCCATTTGGGGCTAATTTCTATCTCTTTCATTTCCCTGCTATAAAAACCACATTTACGTGCTTTTGCGCGCCGGGCAGTGCCGGTTAGCTAGGGTTAAACTATTCCCGGCTCCATGAAGTCTGCTCTTCTTCTCTTGGAACTAGACAAACTTTCAACTTAAGCACTCAAACCATTCATTTCACAGCCCAGCACTTGCTCAAAACTAATAGCAAGCACTAATTAACCCTAGCACTAGACCCCCTACACTGTCCAGAAGGACAAGGCTCTCTATTCGTCCCTACCAGCTAATCAGTAAAACAGCTCACTTTACCTATTCAGGCATGTCCAAAGGGCAGTTTCAGGTGTACTCTCCAGTCCAACTGGTGAATCTGGGCATTTTGAGGCAATGCTACAACTGGCTCATGTACACAGACAACCCTCTCCTCCTACCACCAAACACTGATATATGTGAGAGATGCAATTATACAGACAAACTGAGGCAAAGCTCTCTCAACCTCAGACTGTAACTGACAGTCAAGAGGAGAAGGAAAATACTTGCAACTCACCACCAGTCTCACATAGACCTACTAACCCAACACCGGCAAATAACACACATAAATACATGAAAACATACCCGGAGGCTCTAAATAAAAATCTGCAAAGCAACAGAGACCTCCAAAGCAGACACCTAAGCAACCTCCACACCCCATCACAAACCATGAAACACATACTTCACATAATCAGTGTGCCAAGCAATCAAAGCCCTTAAGGTAAAATAACATACCCAACGCACTAGTAATAGGTGACTCTATAGTAAGGCACACTGATGTCCCACTAACTAGGCTGGACAAGGAGAAGGTTACAGTTAGCTGCCTGTTGGGTGCCAGGATCTGTCACATAACACAAGCACTCAGGTCGCTACAGAACAAGTACAAATATGTCGCTGTCATTGTCCATGTTGGTGTGAATGACCTGAGCCGTACCTCCCTGGACTACATGAAAAAAGACATGGAGAAGCTCTCTGATCATGTAGCCCTGACCAGTATGACTCTGACCCTGAGTAGCATCCTGCCCTCACCAAGAATGATGCCACAGAATAAATAAAAAATGATCAATTTCAAAAATTGGCTAAGTTTCTGGTGTCATTCAAAGGGGATCCAGTATCTGTCCACCTGGGATGACATGCTCGATAAGCCACGTTGCTTCACAAGAGATGGCTTGCACCTGTCACCCTTGGGCTTTCAAATACTGGCCAAGGTGTTTGCCGCCCCCATAGTGCCTTTTTTAGACAAGGCTCAAAAGACAAACCCACCACCATAAATAGCGCAAGTAACCAAAAACTGAGGGTAATGCTACTCAATGCCAGAAGTCCAAACCTCAAAATGCATGCACTCGAGGCACTCCTCAGTATGGAGAACATCGATATCTGTGCAGTAACAGAAACCTGGTTTAAGACTCCAGAGAGCACCCCAGCACTACCAGGCTATAACTCATACCATACTTTTCAGCCACAGAACCCGGACCGAAACACAAAAGGTGGGGGTGTATCCATATTCATTAAGGATATCCACACCTCCAGGTTAGTGGCACAGCACAATGCCTCAGAGATCATCCATGTGCAACTAACAATGGGCAAAACTGCAATTCAAGTTGTAGATTGCTACAGATCACTCACCATGACCCAGGACCCCCATTCCGCATTTCTGGAGACACTGGAACATATGAAGGTCCTACCAAATGCCCTAATATTGGGTGATTTCAATAACCCAAACATTAACTGGGAGAATTACTCTAGTACTAATTCCCTTGCCCAACGCTTCCTAGAATTTATAAGCTTGAACGCCCTGGATCAACTGGTCAACACCCCCACCAGAAGTGACAACATATTGGACCTGGTCATCACCAACATGGGCGACCGGTGTTCTACACTGGAGGTCAAACCCTCACTGGATCACCCTCACTGATCAGACCATAGACTAATCACTCTGAATATCCACATTCCGCCCCCACCCCCAGTCAAAGAAATCACTGTGAAAAACTTTTCAAAAGCAAACTTCACATTACTTAAGACCGAGGTGGAAAGGTTTACAGCCCCCATGCTAAAGGACAACACTATCCAAGCTGCTGAATCCCTTACAAAGGCACTCAATGAGCACCTGCAAGAATGCATGGATCATGCTATCCCAAGCAAAACCAAAACCCCTGCCATAAACAAGCTATCCAATAGATGGGGGAAACTAGTGCAGAAAAGAGTAAAATCACAAGAAGGAAAGACATCCCTGATTAGTATCGGCAAGAAACTATGATCCTTCATAAAATCATCCAAGGCTAGCTTAGAAAGAAAAATTGCTGAGGACTCCAAAGATAACCACAAAGCGTTCTTTAGCTATGTTAAGAATACTAAGTGGAAACTCTCAGATCTGCTCTGAGTTAGTGCAGATTGGCACAAAATGCACTGAACTGACTGATATTGCCAACATTCTGGCAGACAGGTTTAGTGCAAACTTCACCCCCCTCTCACCTCCTAAAGGGCCCATAACCATACCAGAAGAATGTAGTGCCCCGGCAATCACTGACGCACAGGTTAAAACAGCTCTATTCAAAGCCCAAAGCCAAAAATATAGCTTCAATGGGATCAGACGGTGTCCCAGGCTGTGTCATACAAGAGCTCCAAAATGAACTAACCCCTCACCTAAACACACCGTTCAAACTCAGCCTCTCTACAGGCTACATATCCATAGAGTGGCGCACAGCAACAGTTATCCCACTCCACAAATGTGGAGCCACAGTGGACCCCAGGAACTATCACCCTATAAGCCTGACTAGCCTGGTCTGCAAGGCTATGGAGCACATCATCATGGAATTCATTAACAGAGACATTGGGAACCTTCAAACATTGGACCCTACCCAGTTTGGCTTTGTTAAGGTTAGATCATGAATTCTAAACCTAGTGGACTTCTTTGAGACAGTTACCAAGACTTTAGATGAGGGAAAGGAGGTCCACACAGCCTACCTAGACCTCGCAAAGGTGTTCAACACCATTCCCCATTCTGGTATTATAGTCAAGCTCACCAGCCTGAACATAAATCCCTATGTCACGAAATGGGTTGCCAATTGGCTCATGGATAGAACCCACATGGTGAGAGTTGCAGGCTCTAGGTCCGACTCGAAACCAGTTACAAGTAGCGTCCACCAGGGCTCAGTCCTGGGACCCCTCCTGTTTAGTATATACTTCTCAGAGGTACAGGCAAGCACAGGAGGACTATGGCTGACCAAGTTAGCAGACAACTGCAAACTGAGGGCCATAATTGACTCTCCAGCTGATACAGACATCCTCCAGAAGGGTCTCACTGAGATGGATACCTGGTGTCAAAATCATGGCCTCAAGCTAAATGCCAAAAAGTGAATAGTCATCTCCTTTGGAAAAAACAAAGTACCCACAAACTACCACATATGTGGTAGTCCCCTAAATACAGAAAATATAATAAGGGATCTGGGGACCCAAGTAGATAGTAATCTCTCATTTGATAATCCTATTGCCAAGGTGGTTAGAAAATCCTTCTATGTGGCCCACCTAATCACAAAAGGGTTCACATCTAGAACAAAAGAGGTTATTGTGCCCCTCTACTCATCACTCATTAGACCCATCATAGAGTACAATGCCCCGTTTGGGATGTACCTTACAAGACACCTGCAACAGCTGGAAAGACCACAGAATTACCTCACCAAGAGGATTACTGGCCTCAAACATATGCCCTATGCAGCCCAACTGAAGAAACTCCAGCTGTACTCGGTTGCATGCTGCTTACTCAGATGTGATCTCTGCCTGACATATAAGGCCATGTCCAACCCAGAATTGATGGACATGCTCCACCTAAAAAAAAACAAATCCCTGAGAGCCACACGCTCTAGGGATCTAAACCTCACCACAATGATAAATAGGACGTGCTCGAGGGATAGATTCATGTCCCAGAGACTCCCCATGCTTTTGGAACAGGATTCCAATCTACATTAGGGAGAGCCCCTCACTAACACTGTTCAAGAGAAACCTTGATGAGTGGATGGGAAACAGAAAATTTACCCCAAGGATCACTGCAGTGGCTCTGCTGGACAGAGGCACAGGGAACTAATGGCTCTGCTGGACCGAGACACAGGGAACTAATCTAAGGGGGTGGCGAAAGCCAACACATTCTGGCAAGGCTTAGAGATGCCCTTGGGCAGATAGCCTAGTACTTACCTATGAACCTTATACATGTGTCACTTTATACAGAAGTCAACTCAGTTGTGAAACTCACAGTCATAATGAAAGGTTGAACAAGAGGTTAGTGCAGCCTTTTTTTTTTATAAATTACTACTTTAAGAATTTTACTTTTTTTGTGATTGGTTGACAGTGGCACTATAAATGATTGTCATGATTTGCCATAGGTGACTTGAATTTTGCAGTATGCTTTACAGATAATGGCTATATTATGATGTTTAAGCAATATGTAGATTTTGTGCAAGACATTTAGAGAAGCAGTCAGATTTGTAGAAGATGGTTGCTGGAATAATTAATGGGACTTGTTTAGATTGCACACTTGGACATTACAGGTAAGTGAACATTTCAAATTCTTATTTAAACTGTGTACTACTGATGTCATTTCTTGTGTTTTGTATAATTACTGAAAAATGTAAGTAGAAAGCATGTATTTGATGTACTTCTTGTTTCCATGTTGTATGGTTTATATAGTATAAAGCTTTGTTTAATTTTTTACAGGTTGCCGTTTTTTCTGCTCTCTGTGTGTGCAGTTATTTTGGTGTATGCATGTGTGTTTGTGGAGGGGTATCCTTTACATTAGGAACTGGCTATTTTTCCACTGACTGCTTGGGAGTCTGGTATTCCAGGAGGTCGGCTATTGTCTTTTTGTTTTGCTTTACATGAATTTAGCTCAAAATGTGGTCATTTTTGAAGGTTTTAGTGTGTCTTATTAGTTAAGTATTTTATACAAATGTATTGAGTTTTCCTTTGGTGGATAGTGACAGTCGATTTAGAACTAGTTTACTTGGGGGGGTGAACCCTGAGTTCTGACTTCACCTGTGGTAGTGATTATGGCCGTGTTTTATTGCTTAGATACTGGGTAGGTTTTCCTGGTGGCTCATTTGAAACAACGGCTCTAGTAAGACATTCTGGTACATGCATACAAGCATACTGAAGGATGCTACAGGTTAGTGTATATTTTTATGTTTTGAGAGAGCATTTAAATTACCTTTAGTCATTTATGTCACTCATAAATTTGGAATATATGTTGTAGGAATAAATATTACTAATATATTCAGTGTATTGTTGTGCCATGTTTTGTGCATAAGTAATAGGTTCATAGGCTTGTACTAGGCTAATGACCACCAGAGTCTTTACAAGTCCAAAATCGGGAATAATTTTTAAATATTACCCTAATCCATTTAAATTAGAAGAATAACAGGATTTTCATCAACATGGATTTCCTAAAGACTAAGAAGTATGGAACTCAAATGTCTGATATTACTGACTGACTGCAAACTTCACTTGGTTTACCAGAAAATCAAAATATTTAACAAGGAGAGGGGTAATAAATAGGAGGCAAAAGCAGGGATAATTGAGCAGTATGAAGTAGTGAATGACCACTAATATTGCTTTCATTGTTGACAAACCCACTAATACTCCTCTTCAACTGCTCAGTGTTCAGCATCTACTAAATGCATAAGTATATTTTACACTGCAATAGTTTCTTTTGTTTCATATCATTGTACTCTAATTAGCAAATGTATGTGTGACTGTTAATGTATATTACTTCATGTTTCTTAATGTATATTGTTGAATGTCTGTTTAAAAATGTTTGTAATAAATGGGAGCATTCTTCCAGGCCTTCGCTGAAAAGGGTTATATGACTAAACCCATTAAACAAAAGCAAAACGAATACAAATTATCATTAACATAATCATGGAGAGAGTAGCTTTGATATTTCACAGTTATTGGGTCCCTGGTTTAGTTTTTGGTTTTAGCTTCTTTCTTGAGGAGTCTACAAATCCTCCATATATGTAGTAACCTAATTTTCTCCAACACTTCAAAGATGGGCCACAGGTTCGTTATTTCTCGAATTTCCTTTAGGTATATGTATAATGGGAGTCTGTGAACGTGCTTGTGGTGTGTGTGTGTGTGTGTGTGTGTGTGTGTGTGTGTGTGTGTGTGTGTGTGTGTGTGTGTGTGCGTGCGTGTGTGTATGTGTGTTTGTGTGTGTTAATATGTCATTTTATTTATAAATCTGTAGTCTCTGGCTTCTAGGGATCTGGCAGCCTCCACAACCTTGGTTGCATAATTGGATTTTAACACAGGCTTAATCGAAGCCCTGTCTAGTACAAAAACTGTGTCTGGTCAGAGGTGTGCAATGAAGGTTGCTATAGCTTGCTGGGGACTGTAGACAATTTAGTTATTCCTTTACATTGTCTCCCATTCATACTGCAGACATTTTCAAAAACTTTTGCTGTAGTTTGTCTACGGGAAGTGTACTATAACTGTAACATGGAATACATATTTTTGGTTCACTTTCCTCACTGTCAAACATCAGAACTGTATACAGGTCGCTATTGTTTGTGAATAGAGTATGAAAGCAAGCTATGTCTATATGCCTGGCAACAATGAATTGATATAGTTTACTGTGGCTATCGGCCAACAGGATACACAGAAGGGTTTTTTGGGATAGGCTGGAAAAACATGCTGCCTCTTTATATATAAATACAGAGGCAAGCCCCCCATTTACCCTCTACTAATTATAAATTCAAGCTCACACTATCCCACGGTAATGGGCATATTCCCCTACCCTGAGACTTTTGATTGCAAAGACCTGTCTATTTACCTTTGCGCAGCAACAATACAGTGTTGTATGCTGCATTTACCTTTGTGCAGCAGCAGTGCAGTGTTGTATGCTGCATTTACCTTTGTGCAGCAGCAGTGCAGTGTTGTATGCTGCATTTACCTTTGTGCAGCAGCAGTGCAGTGTTGTATGCTGCATTTACCTTTGTGCAGCAGCAGTGCAGTGTTGTATGCTGCATTTACCTTTGTGCAGCAGCAGTGCAGTGTTGTATGCTGCATTTACCTTTGTGCAGCAGCAGTGCAGTGTTGTATGCTGCATTTACCTTTGTGCAGCAGCAGTGCAGTGTTGCATGCTGCATTTACTTTTGTGCAGCAGCAGTGCAGTGTTGCATGTTGCTAGTTCTCAGTCTTTCAGGTTTCTATGTATTTACAACTCAGTGCTGTCAGCAGTCAATGTTCTGGTTTCAGTCGACATTATGGTATATTGATGTTCCAAAGGGACTCAAGTATGTGTGTATATGATGTTGTTTATTTCAATCTAGCACCAGTGGGGTACACAGAAGATGACTGCCTTTCCTTTTAGGGGGATTGATACTATTTCCAGATATGATTTATATATCCTCACAACCACTCAATTTATTTGGAACTGCTATTTTCATCAACTGTATGAGACTGCACAATTTCCATGTTTGGGGAAATATGCCCTTTCACTCGGTATTGTGCAGTCTCAGAGTTAGTATATATGATTTGTAGGGGGTATAGGGGTGTGGGAGGGGCTTCCTCAACTGCCAAAAAAAAAAAGAAGAAGAAGAAGATATGTACTCACCATAATGTTCTGTCTGTGTTGTTCATTTTCATTCTTTTTCAAAAACTGGGTTCGGATCTGACTTTCAGATCTGACTCAGCCACTTTTTTGCAGCTCACGGATACTGAAAATTCTCAAGCTCATCCCTTATCAATAATGCTGTAGAGCCCCTCCATACGTCTGATCTTCTTTGCTGACCTTTCTGCTAATTAGAAACTAAGGGAGAACATTTATATCAGAAACCAGTATCTGGAGATCAAAGGCAGGAACACTGGTCTTCTTAGCACCATGTCATTCTTCTAGAAATCACAAATAAAATGGTAAAGGGTTGGAGGAAGGGGAGTTGATGAAGAATAAAAATGGACAGCAGAGATGGAATATTATGGTGAGAACATAACTTCTTTGTCTGATGTTGTCAATGTTCATTTATTCTTCGGTAAGTAGGACAGAGTCCTCAGCTACCTGAATCCTGGGTGGACTCTAAAGGATGATATTCCTGAGCACTGTTAAACTGAAGTCTGCTCTTCCATAGAGACTGGTCTAAAGGATGATATTCCTGAGCACTGTTAAACTGAAGACTGCTCTTCCATAGAGACTGGTCTAAAGGATGATATTCCTGAGCACTGTTAAACTGAAGACTGCTGTTCATTAGAGACTGGTCTAAAGGATGATATTCCTGAGCACTGTTAAACTGAAGACTGCTGTTCATTAGAGACTGGTCTAAAGGATGATATTCCTGATCACTGTTAAACTGAAGACTGCTCTTCCATAGAGACCGGTCCAACTTGAAATGAGTAATAAATGTATGAGGAATAGCCCAAGTTGCAGCATCACAAATACTGTATCTGGATAAAAATATTAATGAAGTCACCATGGACCTAGTTCAATGTGAAGTCGCCATGGACCTAGCTGAATGTGAAGTCACCATGGACCTAGTTGAATGTGAAGTCACCATGGACCTAGTTGAATGAGTTCCCAAAGGATAAGCTCAATTTCTTGTAGACAAAGGAAGTCAGTTAGCCACTTGGCTAAAGTTACTTTGGTAACTGACTTACCCAATTTTGAATCAGAAAATTAGACAAATAATTGATCTGATTTTCTGAATTTTTCTGTTCTATGCAAATAGAAAAGTAACTGTCTGTGAACATCCAATAAGTGTAATGTGTATTCTCATTTGCTTGAGAAATTTGGAAAGAAAACTGGAAGATTGATAGATATGATTGATGTTGGATTCTGACACCACCTTAGAAAGGAAATATGGGTTGGTTCATAATGCTACTCTGTCTTAATGAAAAATTAAATAAGAACACTTTGAAGCTACAGTGGAATTGTTAACTCCTATATGAAAATTAGAAATGGCAGCTAGTTGTACAATAATAGTTGATGAGCTAGCCCTAACATTAAAAATTGCAGTCAAACACTCAACAGCCTAAGGTACTGGTGCTGAAAAATGGTTAGCGTCTTCCTGTTATGCCCAAAAAACAAATCTTTTCCATTTACTTCTGTAAATCTTACTAGTGGAAGCCTTATGGGAAGACAAAAGAATATGACAGACAGGGGAGGAGATTCTTGGTTGTCTAGCTATCATTGGAACTGGAGAAATCATGCGGTCAGCTTTAGGTCTAAAATTTCTAGGTGAATCATGTCTGTCAAGTGAGACAGGAGGTCCTGGAATTGGATCCAGAATCCATGGTTGGTGAACTAAATGAGGCTAAAGAAAGGGGAACCAAATCTGACAAGGCCAATAAGGGGCAATGGGTATGATTATACTCTTCAATCAAGATGCTTTCTGGAGAAACCTGGGGATTAGTGGGGTTGTGGGGTAAGCATAGAGGAGACCGGGGCAGTCATGGAGGACAAAATCTCTAGATGATTCTCCCGGTGGGGGGAACTGGGCAAAGAACCTGCTGTGCTTGTTGTTAAGGGGAGATGCAAAGAGGTTGCAGCAAGGTTGATGCCAGTGGCAGAATATCTTTTACACAACTCTCATGTTGAGAGACCACTTGTGAGGCAATAAGATGGACCTGCTCAACCTGTCTGCTATTACACTGAATTTCCCCAGAATGTGTGTTGCTATCAAAAATGTATTGGATGAGATTGCCCAGCACTACATTTTCAGAGCTTCTTGACACAAGGGGTAAGATCTGGTTCCTCCTTGTTTGTTGATGTACCAGACCACTGATATTTTGTCCATGCGAATCATAATAGTCCCTGAAGGAGAGAGTCTTGTAAGGTCTGCAACATTAGGAGAACTTCTCTCATTTCTAGGACATTGATATGCATGGGTGACCATTTGCCTTGAACTGTCTTTCCCACAAAGTACCCCCTACCTCATTTGGGAATCATCTGCAGTTACTATGGCCTTAGACTGAGGAAGGATGATGGGATGGCCTTGTAAAATCTGATCTGCATGAATCCAACACAAGAGATAATTTTTGCATGCTTGAGTTATTCTGACCTGGATGAAGAAAGGCTGGTGTAGAATAGACCATGGAGTTGCTAAGGTTCATAGGTGTGTACTAGGCTAATGGCCCTGGAGCCTTTACAAGCCTAGCCCATAGGATTACCATGGCATCAAGCCACCTGACCTTAGTTCCTATCGAGTAGAGTCACTGAAGTGATCCCTGGGGTGAATTTTCTATTTCCCATCAACTCATCAAGATTCCTCTTGAAGAGGGCCAGTGACATGCTCTGCTTGACATGTATGGGATGTCTATTCCATAGCATGGGCAGTCTCTGGGTTATGGACCTGTCCCTCCAGCATGTTCTGCTGATTGTGGTAATGATGTTGAGGTCTCTGGAGCATGTGGTGTGGAGGGATTGGGGTTTCTTTAGATGTAGCATTTCTAACAGAGCTGGGTCAGGCATGGCTTGGTAAGTCAAGTAGAGATTGCCTCTAAATAGGCAATATGAGACAGAGAATAGTTGGAGTTTTTTGAGTCCATCCATACAGGACAAGTGTTTAAGGCCTAGGATCCTCTTTGTGAGGTACTTTTGTGACCTCTCCAGTTGTTGCAGGTGTCTAGTGAGGTACATGCCAAATGGGGCATTGTACTCAAGGATTGGCCTAATGAGGGAAGAGTAGAGGGAGACAATGACCTCTTTCTTCCTGGATGCAAAACCCTTAGTAATGAGATGTGCCACATAGAAGGACTTTCTGACCACAGTGGCAATGTGGTGGTCAAAAGAGAGGTTGCTGCCAACCTGTGTTCCTAGATCTCTTATAATGCCTTCAATGTTCAGTGGACTACCATCGATGTGGTAATTCAAGGGAACCATTTTTTTCCCAAAGGGGATGACAACACATTTTTTGGCAATGAGCTTAAGGCCATGGTTCTGGCACCAGTCATTGGTCTCATTGAAGCCTTTCTGTAGGATGTCAACATCACCTGGGGAGTTAATAATAGCTCCCAACTTGCAATCTTCTGTGAACTTTGTCAGCCAGAGTCTCTTCGTGTTGGCCTGGACTTTAGAGAAGTAGATACCAAACAGGAGAGGACCCAGGGCTGAACCCTGTGGGACTCCACTCATGACTGGTCAACAATCTGTCTTGGAGTCAGCTACTTTCACACTGTGGGCTCTGTCTATGAGCCAGTTTGCAACCCACCTAGCAATATAGGGGTTGATGCCTAGCTTAGTGAGTTTTTCTATGATTCTTGAGTGGGGAATGGTATCAAAGGCCTTGGCCAGATCAAGGTAGGCTGTATGAACCACCTTACCTTCATCCACAGCTCTGGTGACTGACTCAGCGATGTCAACCAAGTTGAGCAGGCATGATCTACCCTTCACAAAACCAAACTGTGTAGGATCTAGAGTTTTGAGAGTCCCTATATCCTTGTTTATTAGGTCCATGATGATGCATTCCATAGCTTTGCATATCAGACTCATCAAGCTAAGGGGGCGATAGTTCCCAGGGTCTGTAGTCACTCCTCTCTTGTGGAGAGGGATGACTGGAGCAGTGCACCATTTGGTAGGGACAAAGCCTGAGGTGAGGCTGTGATTGAACAGGGCACACAGGTGAGGTGCCAGTTCATTCTGTAGTTCATGTAGAACAGAGCTGGGGATATTGTCAGGTCCAATAGAAGCTGTATTCTTGGCCTTGGACAGTGCTGTTTTAACCTGTGCAGCAGTAATACTGGATGCCTGGCAGTCTAGTGGTATTATGATTGGTCCTTTGAGGGGGAGGGGTAAAGTTGGCATTGAATATGTCTGCCAGTATATTGGCAATATTTGTTTGGCTTGGTATAGGAGGTACCATTGTGCAGTAGCTCAGAGCAAATCTGGATATTGCTGTGGAGATTTACATAGCTATAGAAGGCCTTATGGTTGTCTTTATTAGTTGCTGCAATTCTGTTTTCATATCTAGCTTTAGAGGATTTGATGAGGAATCTCAACCTTTTGTTGAGGCTGATAAGGGAGTTTTTCCAGTCTTGGGACTTCACCTTATTCTGCATCAGTTTCCTCCTTCTGTTGTAGAGTTTGTTTATGGCAGGAGACTACCACATTGGCTTCCTTTTTTTGAGGGGAGCGTCCTGGTTCTATTGGGTATGGTGAGATCCATGCATTTGTGTATGTGTTCGTACAGTGCATTGGTGTATGATTCAGTGGTGATGCAAGGTTGGAGGTCCATTGAAAAATTCTCATATGATTTCTTGCTAATGGAACCAAAACTATCACAGCAGATATTGACTCTAAAGCTTGGAGAATCAATCGAGTGATAGTGAAGAATTTTGAATTATCCTTTTGAATTGAAATCAAATAGGCTGTACCCTTGGTAAGGGAAGGGAGGCTGTCACTGATACCGCATTGAACTGAGCTCCTATGAATGCTAATACTTGAGAAGGTTCTAGCTTGGATTTCTTGTGGCTGATGGTAATTCCCAGGTGGAAGCACAGTTGGAGTACATAGTCTCATGCTTTTTATCAGTAGGTGCCTAGTCGGAGCTGTTGGAGAGATTAAGAACCATTCATCCAAGTAAGGAGACACCCAGAATCCCTGTAGTCTCAAACGGGGGGATACTATTTCCATGCATTTGGTGAGCACCATGGGGGTTGTGGTGAGGCCAAAGGGCAAAGCTCTTAATTTGTAATGAGTGGCTGCCAGCAAAAAGCATAGGTTTCTTCTTGATCATCTGTTCATTTTTATTTCTGAAACTTTATTGAGCACACCCAGTTCTCCTGGTGCAGGAAAGGCAAAATGGACTGTACCGTGACCATCCTGGACTTGGTGTACTGAACTGATTTGTTCAGAATACTGAGATCTAAAACTGGTTTCCACTCCCCTGATTTCTTTGGCACTAAAAAGAATCCTTAATATGTTCCGGGATCTCTCTGGTGTGGGGAACATTCTTGGATGATTCTTTTTTCTAGCAGCTTTTTTATTTCTTGGGCTCCTTCTTTCCTCTGATTGGGTGGAACACTGGAACTTTTGTTTATCATTCAGGGCAGGAAGGGAAAATGGTATTATATAACCTCTGGAAATAATCCTCTGCAATCATGTGTCTTTTGTAATCTCTAGCCAGACTCCCTGGTACAGAGACAGCTGACCCCTGACTGCCTCCAGAGGTAGACAATTGGGCCTCCTTTCAGGCGCGCTGGTAGGATCTATCAGATAATGTGTCCCTAGATCTTTGGTTCTGTGGGACTCCTCTGCCATGTGGATGGTGTTTTCTATTAGAGTTCTCCCCTCTGCCCTTGGGGGAACTATATCCATGTGGATCATGGAAAGGACACTGGGACTTTCTGAACCACATTTTTGACCACCATACTGATTCCTAGAGAAGTTCATTTGAGGAGTCCAAAAATGTATGCTCACTGCACACAGGGTCTTGCCATCTTGCTCACCCTTGGGTAATGTGTCTTTAACCTTGAGGCCAAACAAAGAAATTCCATCAAAGGGAGCATTGACACTAGAAGGGCTCTGTGAAATAACACAGGTGCATCCAGGCATGTCTCTTAATGGAAATACCTGAAACCGCCACCCTTGAGGTACCTTCAGCTGCATGTAAAATGAGCCTTGTGGATGCATTTGAAATGGACATAGGGTAGCCAACTGAGAGGCAATAGAGGTCTCTATCTCAGGAGAAATGGTCCCAGAAAGGGATTTGGAGAGTTCTTTAATCAAATCCCTCTGAAGGCTGGTGAACTGTGCCAAGTAATTCAATGACCCAAGTGCAAAAGTTGTTGAAGCATATACATGCTTCCTGAATCTGTCCAGCACCCTAGACTCCCATTTAGGAGGATGAACAGAGGAACTCTTTTCAGCAAGTTCCTTTTTGTGTCCACTTGTATGACCATGGCATCTACTGGAACTTCTTTACACCAGAATTCCTTACCTTTTGGTAGTGTTAGGATTCTGTTTGGTCTCTTATGGATTGGTCAGGTTCCTTCCATGCCACCAAGGGATCAAATCAATGAGCTTATCAATGAGTGGGGTCACCCAGGAGGTAGATGGGTCAGCTCCAAAGGCTTCATCTTGGGAAGGGTTGTCAGTAGACCAGTCACCCCTTTGCTTGAGGATCTCCATGTTGTCTCCAAAGAAAACGTCATCAGATGGTGATCTTGGGAACCCATCAAAATCAGTATCTTCCATGACTGACCCTTGAGGGGAGTCTAAGTGCCTCCTTTTTGCACTTTCTCTTCTTAGGGACTTCCTCAGTGGGTTGTTCCAGAGAAGTATCAGAAGATATGAGTATACCCTGCTGGATAGCCAAGTGACTGGACTGGCTGTCCCTGTGGAGTAGAATGTTGACAGTCAAGACACAAAGACAGGTGGGTTTGGGAAGAAAGATCCAAGGGGGAGTCATCCTTCCTCCTCTACAAGCAGATAAAACTCTCTCCACTACCTCAAAGGCAGAATGCCCTGGAGATAAGATGGTGATGCTGATGATAAGACATGCTTTTGGACCATCAGCTCCATCTGACTCCAATGCAGCTCACTTGAGGCAGAATTTGGAGCCAAGCTATCCAATTCTGAGGCTCAAAGAGGCAGAGATGGCTTCAACAACTTCACAGTCAACTCCAACTCCTCATATCCAGCAACAATGTTATGGCTCTGACACAGTCACTTCACTCAAAGAAGGTACTGGAGTGGAAGATACAGCAATCTTTGGATCTGACGTAGACAGCTCCAGAATTCCTGGATCCAAATGATTTGAAACCAAAGGCCAGACTGGAGAAGGAGACAACATAGGTGAAGCAGAACTAGTAAAGGTCTTTGGACCAGATGGGGTAGGAGCTGGAAGAACTTCTGTCTGAATCTGTGTCGAGAGAAATCTCTTGTAATAGGCCCATGAGGTTTCAAGTATCACACAGTAAAAAAATCTAACTTTGATAGGTTTTTCTTGTATTCTTTACTAATTGGTTTGTCTGTGTGACCTTTTTACTCTTTGGTTTGGATGGTAGTTGGGATATTTTACAGGCACCTTAAATTTATGGACATCACGGTATAGTCAAACAGTCCACTTATGCCTGAAACATGACTTGTCAAATCCCATACAGAAACTGTTCAGTATCAGCCTCCAATCAAACTTCATGCCCGATTCATGTAGGACAGCAACAGTCATTCCCTTGCGCAAAGGTGAAGCTTCAAAAGACCAGGTAATTATAGATCCATAAGCCTGACCAGTCACATATGTAAGGCTATGCTAAAGGCCATTATGAAGGTAATATATAAGGATACAGGTAATCTACATAATCTTGACCCATCCCAGTTCAGATCTGTCAAGGGCAGGTCCTGCCTACTTAGCCTGGTCAACATTTTCAAAAATGTTACTGAAGCAATGGATGGGGAAAAACTGTGTACACAGCATTGCATATCTAGGTCTTGCAAAGAAGTTTGACACCATCTTACACTCATGTGTAGTCGATAAACTTTCCCAGTTAAATGCCAATCACTATTTAACTCACTGGTAGCAAACTAACTCACAAATAAAACCAAGGAAGTTAAGGTGGGCAGCTGCACCTCCTCTAAATGACTTGTCACTAATGGTGTACCCCAGGGTTCAATCCTTAGACCACTCTTCTTTAATAAAGCTAATATTAAGGATTTGCAGATGACCAAGTTTGCTGATGACTGCAAACTTGGTGCCTTCATAAACTCCCCAGAGGACAGTGAGTTCCTCCAAGAGGGACTGTCCCAATCAAAAAGCTGGTGTTCAAACCAGACTTAACATAAATTCCAAAAACTATATAATCTTAATATTATACATAATAGTAACCTTAATAAACTTTATTTCACAAAGAACTAGCACCTCTACTCACACCTTTCAATGTTCCAAATTACAGAAAAAAATTGTCTGTTTATAAAGAAATAAATGGAAGCATACAAAACCAATGGGAGAACACTACAAATTAATCAATGAAAACATTAATTGCTTCCTTAAAGTTACAACAATAAGTAATATTCCAAAAACATTCATAATTTCAATACATAGTTAAAAAAAGTTCATAATAAATATTTAATTAATAATTCATTACTAAACCATCGGGTCTAAAAGTGTTACATGAAAAACAATACAGTGCCTCTTTTCTCAAAAGAAAATCAGATATATTAAGAAACAAATCTTGATTTTTCACAATGATATATAATAAAAAAGTTAGTAACTTACTATCCCTATTATGTTCTGAAAAATGAACTGCAACAGTATTGGCTTTAAATGCATTCTTTATATCCCTAGTATGTTTCTGAATGCACTTACATACAGGTCTCATAATCTGACCTATATAAGATTTGTTACAGGGGTGCGTAAGACCATACACTTCAGCACACTGACAACATTTCCTATCCCTAGGTGGCTTACATCCAAATCCATTTATAACAAAAAAAAAACACTTTTATCAAAATATTTACAAACAGAACAACCCTTACAATCATTTTGTAAAATTCTTTCAGGGTGTAATTAGACCCTTTGAGAAGCATGCCTCCTCTTATAACTATCACATTGGCTACCCAACCTTGAGAATGTATCCCATAGTTAGGAAGCTGGGATCCTGTGTCAACACTGCACTGTCCTATGATCATCAGATATCCGCTGTTGTAAGGATGTCCTTTTTTGCTGCACTGTTTACATGTAAAGGTAACGGGTACAGATCCCGGGATGAATTTGTGCTACTGTACTTACTACTCCTTAGCCTTGTCATTGACTCGAACGCCCCTTCCATGATGTACCCCTCCAAACACTTGTCACTGCTAGAATAACGTCAGTGCTTTCTTACTAAAAAATTAAAGGCCAGAACTGCAAACTCTATGCAGATCATCTCAAAATCGTCTGCTTCTTCTCATTATCATACGGGCTGTTAACAGACAACTGCCACCTTGCATCTAGAGCTCAACAGACTCTATTTTGTCAGATCTATTACACATTTGCAAGTTCAGTCATATTAGAAACATCTGGTCAGGGGATTTCAATCTCTTTTGTAAAATAAATATAACATGCTGGAGGGATAGGTGCCTCACAGATAATACCTGTTGTATGGAAGAGTCATCCACTCTCATAGTAAAACCAGTTGAAGGGAATCTAGTTTGTTACTGCTCAATGCCAGGAGCCTAAGCAAGAAACTCCACTCCCTCCAGGCACTTTTCACCCTGGAGAATATGGTATCTGTGCAGATACTGAGACATGGTTCAAAGAAGTGGAGAGCACCCTGCAGGGCTAGAATGCCTTCCAAGAAAACAAATCACATACTCAGACTTGCAAACGTTCATAGCTTCTTAAAATTTTAATAGCAAATTTAATATGCAGAGCATACAGCTTTTTGGTTGAACCCTTCTTCAGTGCAGAGGTGAAACACTCAAGAGACTAATTATATACTATAATTTTGTAAATACAATCATAGATTCATAGGTAGGTACTAGGCTATCTGCCCAAAGGCATTTATAAGCCTAGCCAGAATGTGTTGGCTTTCGCCGCCCCCTTAGATTAGTTCCCTGTGCCTCTGTCCAGCAGAGCCACGGAAGTGATCCCCAGGTAAACTTTCTGTTTCCCATCCACTCATCAAGGTTTCTCTTGAAGAGTGTTAGTGAGGAGCTCTGCCTAATGTATATTGGAATCTTGTTCCAAAGCATGGGAAGTCTCTGGGACAGGAATCTATCCCTCCACCACATCCTATTTATTGTTGTGGTGAGGTTTAGATCCCTAGAGCATGTCGCTCAAGGGGATAAGGTTTTCTTTAGGTGGAACATGTCCATCAGTTCTGGGTTGGACATGGACTTGTATGTCAGGCAGAGATCACCTCTGAGTAGGTGGTATGCAACCAAGTACAACTGGAGTTTCTTCAGTCGAGCTGCATAGGGCATCTGTTTGAGGCCAGTGATCCTCTTGGTGAGGTACTTCTGTGGTCTTTCCAGCTGTTGCAGGTGTCTTGTAAGGTACATCCCAAATGGGGCATTGTACTCTATGATGGGTCTGATGAGTGATGAGTAGAGGGGCACAATGACCTCTTTTGATCTGGATGCGAACCCTTTTGTGATTAGGTGGGCCATATAGAAGGATTTTCTAACCACTTTGGCAATGTGATTATCAAAGGAGAGATTACTATCTACTTGGGTCCCCAAATCCCTTATTACATTTTCCGTATTTAGGGGACTACCACCTATGTGGTAATTTGTGGGTACTTTTTTTCCAAAGGGGATGACTATGCACTTTTTGGCATTTAGCTTGAGGCCATGATTTTGACACCAGGTATCCGTCTCAGTGAGACCCTTTTGGAGGATGTCTCTGTCAGCAGGAGAGTCAATTATAGCCCCTAGTTTGCAGTTGTCTGTGAACAGACTTCCTGTGCTTGCCTGTACCAATGAGAAGTATATGCCGAACAGAAAGGGTCCTAGGGCTGAGCCCTGGGGAATGCCACTTGTAACCAGTTTAGAGTCTGACCTAGCTCCCACAACTCTCACCATGTGGGTTCTGTCTGTGAACCAGCTGGCAACCCATCTTGTGACATAGGGGTTTATGTTCAGGCTGGTAAGCTTGTCTATAATACCAAAATGGGGAATGGTGTTGAAGGCCTTTGCGAGGTCTTGGTAGGCTGTGTGTACCACCTTTTCCTCATCTATAGCCTTGGTAACTGTCCCAAGGAAGTCTCCCAGGTTTAGGATGCATGATCTGCCCTTAACAAAGCCGAACTGGGTAGGGTCCAGTGTTTGGAGGTTCCCAATGTCTCTGTTAATGAGTTCCATGATGACGCACTCCATAGCCTTGCAGACCAAGCTAGTCAGCCTTATAGGGCGATAGTTCCTGGGGTCTGTTGTGGCACCACCCTTATGGAGCAGGATAACCATTGCTGTGTGCCACACTATGAGTATGTAGCCTGTGGAGAGGCTGAGTTTGAACAATGTGTTTAGGTGAGGGGTTAGTTCATCTTTGAGCTCGTGTAGGACGCAGCCTAGGACACCGTCCAGTCCTATTGATGCTGTGTTTTTGGCTTTGGAGGGGGCTGCTTTAACCTGGGTGTCTGTGGTTTCAGGGGCTCTACATTCTTCTGGTATGGTTATGAGCCCTTTTGGGGGTGAGAAGGGGTGAAGTTTGCAATGAACCTGTCTGCCAGGATGTTGGCGATATCGGTCGGTTAAGTGTATTTTGTGCCATTCTGCACTAACTCTGAGCAGATCTGAGCATTGCCACTTAGATTCTTGACATAGCTAAAGAATGCCTTGTGGTTATCTTTGGAGTCCTTGGCAATTTTTCTTTCGAAGCTCACCTTGGATGATTTTATGAGGGATCGTAATTTCTTGCTGATACTGATCACAGATGTCTTCCCTTCTTGGGATTTTACTGTTTTCTGTACTAGTTTTCTCCTTCTATTGAATAGCTTGTTTATGGCAGGGGTACACCAGACTGGTTTCCTTTTCTTGGAGGAGTGAGTCTTTGTTTTGCTTGGGATAGCACAATCCAGGCAGTCTTGTAGGTGCTCGTAGAATGCATTAGTAAAGGATTTTGCAGCTTGGACAGTGTTATCCTTTAGCATGGAGGCTTTGAAACTTTCCACCTCTGTCTTAAGTAACGTGAAGTTTGCTTTTGAAAAGTTTTTCACAGTGGTTTCCTTGTCCGGGGGTGGGGGCAGAATGTGGATATCCAAAGTGATTTGTTTATGGTCAGATCTAACCAGTGAGGGGTTGACCTCTGGTGCAGAACACCAGTCGCCCATGTTGGTGATGACCAGGTCCAATATGTTGTCACCTCTGGTGGGGGTGATCATTTTTTTTCTTTTTTCTTTCTTTCTTTAATAAAGGTTTTATACAAATATTGGCGTCTATATCAGAAGAGCGAAAGTTCACAAGATCGAACGCTCAAACATTGAAAAACACAAACATCGAACTTGATATTGTGGGGAGCTGTGCCCCCCCCACACCCCCTGACAAATATATATTCCAACTCTGAGGTCGCATTACAGTGAGGTAAGGGCAAATATTCCTATCCTCACTGTACTGCGACCCCAGAAATAGCGTTTCGATGTTCGGCATTTTTGATCATAAGAGCGTTCGTTCTTGTGAACTTTCGCTCTTCTGATATAGACCCACGAATATTGATATATATTTTTGCTCTAGTTTAACAATGGTATTTACAAAATATGTATTTAAGGTTTTACTGACTCAGTTGAAGGATTTTTATGTGTAGTAATACTTTTATTTAGTTGTGTGAGGTCATTGGCTGACTGCATCATGTGACTATAGTCTTTGTAGTATATAATTAGTCTCTTAATTGAGTGTTTCACCTCTGCACTGAAGAAGGGTTCAACCCAAAAGCCATATGCTCTGCACGTTAAATTTGCTATTAAACTTTTAAAGAAGCTATGAAATTTTCCAAGTCTATTTGTCTTGTTTCTCGGACTGTTTTTCTGAGACTCCATTCACTGCATTTTTGGTCCTTTTGCTGCTGATTGTAATTTTTTTGGACCTAGAATGCTTTCCACACATTCATGACAGCTACTGCTTAGGCAAGAACGAAAGATTGAGATGATTCAATCTATATCAACAAGAAAAATACGTCAAGACTAGTCAAACAGGATGGTGTGTTTGAGCTTCTCCATGTTTGTATTTCCACAGGTAAAGTCCCATATCATATTCTTGCATGCTGTAAACCACCATCTATGGCCCAGGAAACCCAGAAGTCATACTTGGACAGGTGAAAAGGTTTCTTAACCACATCTGCAACATGATGGTCAAAGGCAAGGGGCTCATGTTCCAATGTCTGTCAACAACTTTCATTTTGAAGCAGAGTGTTTATACTGTAAGATGGATGAAGGGGTTGTTTGCCACGTACAAGGATGGTGCACTTTTGAGCACTTAGTTCTAACTCATTTTTGAACACCAGCTGTTGACATATGTGAGTTCTGGTTGGTGCTTTTGCATATAAGAGGGAGGCTGGAAGATGACACCATGTTTGCTGTCAATTTCAAAACTGGAAAGCCGGAGATCCTCATTTGTAATTTGTAAATCTGTTATGTAAACACTGAATAGTGGGGGTTCCCAGCAGGGAGTGGAGGAACACCACTGGACACCTTCATGCTTACTGAGAATGTACTTGCCAGTCTTACTGTGAGAGTTCTATCCCTCAACGTATTTGCTATCCACCTAACTGCATAAGTGTGCGTTTCAAGCTCATTCAACTTGTTTATTGTGTTACCGTGTGGTACAATGTCAAAAGGCTTAGTCTGGCCAAGGTATGCTGCATGGACAGCCTGTCCACTGTCCACAGCTTGTATTACTCTTTCAAAGAAGTTGACCATTCGTTAGACAAGATCTACCCTTAACAAAGCTGAATTGCTAAGGTCAAGCCTTCTAAGATTTTTTTATATCAAAGTTAATTAGGTCAGTTATGATATGTTCCATTGCTTTGTAGATGAGATAAGTCGGGCTAATGAGTCTTGGTAGTTTCCAAAGTCAGTGATGTGTCAAACTTCAGGGGCAACATTAGTGGCTAAGCATAGGTTGAATTCACCTAGTACACATTTGTTACTGTTTATCAGTCAACTGGGTATATTATCAGGCATTTTTTTCTTTTGCATTGTACCTTTAACAAGTATTCTTTCATCAAAATTGGGTGGTTGAGATTCTGTGGGACATAGAGGTTTTGTGTAGTTGTCTTGGAGTGAAATCTGCACTGCACTTATTTGTTATTATGTCGGCTATCTCTACTGGATCTGAGTAGACAGTGCCATGTTGGATAAGTTCTGAGCAATGTTGGGTGTTATTTTCAATTTCTTAACATAACAAAAGAAGGATTTGTAATTGCCTTTAGCTTTTGATTCTAGTCTTAGTACATGGGATGCCTGCATTTTCCTGAGTATGGTTTTAGTTCCTTCAATAGCTTTTTCAGGCTGATTTACTTTTAAAACTCCCATGTTGTTTGGATTTGTTTGGGATTGTCATGCCAATACACTTGTCAAAGTGCACATAGAGCTTGCTTGTGTAACTACTTGTACAGTACACAAATACTATGCTAGCCTATGGTAATGGAATTCTTGTTGATATTGATTCCACCCAGTGTGTTTAAGGAACCTTACACTATTTTCTGGAAGTGTGTATGGAGTCCTGTAAAATGCTATGATCTGATATTTGATCTTGTTTTGTGTGATTTGCATCTCAATCAGTTTAGTTTCTGGGTCTCTAGGGATCTGAAGAGAATAGGGTTACATCTTTTCAAATGGGCAAAGTGATACATTGTTTCTGTGTAAATTTAAGATTTTCATGAAAGACAGAAAGGGCTGAGCTTCACTTTTTTTTTGGTTTTGCAAATGTGAAAATTTAATCTTACACAATGTGTTTCTTCTGCTTCATAAAACAATCGGTGTTTCCGATACAAAGTAACAGTTTTTATGCATCTATTAGATATAACATAGGAAATACTTTTTGCCATGAAATTTTAGAACATTTGACATTTATTATGTTTTACCACAGGATGCAAATACCCAAGTAAGTACTGTCCAGTGTAAAAAGGGATAGGTGGTAACCCTAGCCTAGAAGTGATGTGGCCCCTATCAATAATGTATACTTCACCACAGTTACCACTGAGATGAAAAGTATGATGGGGCAAAACCTTGGAATAGAGGGTGTGCTTTCTGTACTTCTAAACCAAGTTTGTGTAATAACACACACAAACGTATGTGCTTCAAATGCAGCAGGGCCTCAAGATAAGGCAGGTTATTATTTAGATTCTTGGATTTGAGTAGAGCCTGTCTGACACTTGTTTTGTTTTTGTTAGGCTAGAAGATCCATTATCTGGATTAAAGAATGCACTAAAGGATAAGCAAAGGTATTAGCTAGTATGCAGAAGCCCTTGAAAGTGAGGTATAAGCCATCCCTGATGAATTACTATGATCGTGTATTATTTCTTCCCATACTGGCTCATATTGCGGCCCCCTTTAACTGGCACCAACTACATAGCCAACTGCTGAAGCCAGTTATCTTTTCAGTGAACAAAGGCATCATGTGAGGATAATGAGAGATTTCACTTAAAACCAGGGTCTTACCTGCATTTATGGGGTGTCATTGCATGGTTGAATGGTACATCGTCAAACCAAAAAAGCCAGCACAGTTGAATGAAAATCAGCTGATCAAACACCGCAGCCTTTGTTTTGGTGTGAGATTGTGAACAGTGAGGAAATGGGAGTTTGCCCACTCCCCACTGTAGAGCAATGTTGGAGTTGGTATATATAAGTATCAGGGTTGTGGGATGCAGGGGGGACTTAACCACTGCAAAAAAAAAGACATTTTATTTATTTATTTACTCACTTATTTTTTATCAATCACGTTTTGTTTTTGTCTTGATCATATGAGTATACGACTAAATGTTATTTACTCTATTTGTGATATGCATGGAGAGCTGTGTCACGTCTCACTGCCCATCTACTTTGATTTTCTTTAATTTATGTATTTTACTAGGGCTGTTTTTTAACTGCTTTAGTGTGGTGCTGTGAGACAAGTCGCTACATGCATATACATCTACTTTCTTGATCACTGTTGTCTGTAATGTGGCACCCTTTGCTATTGTGCAGGGGGCTAGGCAGTAATACAGAGCCTGAATCTAAGCCCCAACTGTTGGAGGTTCTTGGCTTTCCTTGGAAGAGATTATCAAGGGGGGACTTAAGTGGTAGCAGCAAGCCTGGAGATGAGGCACCACCGTCAGAACAAACCAGATTCCCTTTAGAGGGGAAACTAGAGAGTGTCACAAAGGAAGAGATGTGACAGGCTCAGCTCTTACAGCCTACTTTACAGGATTTGAGAAAGATAGCCAGGAAGACTGCTGATCCTCAAGGGCAGGATAATTCTATAGTCTAGGCAAAGGGTTAGTTTACAAAGAATGTACACCTGGATATAGGCAAAAGGGAGCAGTAATACAGCTGTTGGCAGCACAAATGGCCTTCTGATGGGCACTTATAGTGGTTACTGTTTTTTTTTTCTGTAATTCCTTTAAGGTGTTAATTTTCATTTATAAGGTATTCTTTCTTTCATGTTACCTCATATACACATTTTCATAAAGCCTAAATGAATTGTGATTACTAGTAAACCACACATATTTAAGAAATTAGTGTTTCTTGCTGAACTGTATGCCTACTTCAGACTGTTTTGAAAATTTCTCATCACTGTATTTTGTGTGTGTGTGTGTGTGTGTGTGTGTGTGTGTGTGTGTGTGTGTGTGTGTGTGTGTGTGTGTGTGTGTGTGTGTGTGTGTGTGTGTGTGTGTGTGTGTGTGTGTGTGTGTGTGTGTGTGTGTGTGTGTGTGTGTGCTGTATAGATGGTCCCTAAAATGTCATGTATGAATTTTATAAATATACACTGTATACACCCTGGTCAGTGCACTGCAAGACTGAAATCATGTTCACTAGAAAGATACCTGATACCTAAATGCTATGCATCTGTACTTAGGGCAATCAAATGATACCAGACTGTAAGCACAATCTAACCAAACCCATCACATATGCCACGAGGGTTTTCATTCTTGCAGGGTGATGCTACAGTGATTCAAATGAATGCATTTCCCCTTACTCCAGATTCTGTTGATACAGCTTTCCACCAGAGCAGCTGATATTTGTTGTTCCTCGGATTTTCACTGTAATTTTTCCATACCACTTCCATATCTGTTACAGGTTTACAGTCAGGCAACTTCAAACTATATGGACTGCTTTTTTTATTTTATTTACTTAATTTGGAATTTATAATCTTCATACAAAGTCAAATTTCTTTTAAAGTTGAGTTAAATTATTAAAAAAATAGCAACGCATTATACTTATCCCTTTTCCACAGTATGTGGTAAGGGGAGCTTGACTAAATTAGTTTGCATTTGAATTATTCTAAGGTTACTTTCATCATCCTTTGCTACTTGTTAATAGTTCCTGGTTGTTGACCAGGGAATTTAACAATAAGTCCCATTTGAGGTGAAAATAGTCATATTCACTTTAACTACTCTGTTTTGACTTAACAAGAAGCTTAGCTGTGGGCATTTTAAAATGTATTCATTTATTTATTTGAATTTGTTAAACAGGGTTTAGTGTATTATTCAGAAAGTACTGATTTTAGGCCTTGGCTGGGTGCACCCTGTTGTGAACCTTGGATATTTTGAGTTTTTTTTAATTTATTTTTTAATTAGAGAGGAGATTTGTATACCTTTCTATGAGATGAGATACTTTGTTCTCCTTCTCTGGACTTCAGCTCAGTTGAGAACACACGGTCACCATGAAAGAGGAGTTGCAGTTAAATCTTTATACATTTTTAATATTAGCTTTTGTGGCAAATGAATGAATTAGGTTTAGCAGGTTTTGTTAAATGAATAATTCAGAACTTCTAAGACTGGGTCCAGTTGAGGCAAGTTCCTTGGACAGAAGATGTGCTTATACAAAATAACTGATGGGCATTACAGGTATTGTCCATTTTTATGTTTGGGAGAGTCATTGGGTACAACTGAATGATTAAATAAGCACGGGTTGTGTATTTAGTATACTTTTTGTTACAATATTTTATACTTTATGTTGTGCCATGCATTGTACCCCAGGTTTCATTTTGACGGGGTGACAGTTTTTACTGCCCTTTGAGTGAGCAGTTATTTCAACAAGTAACTGAGATTGTTCTACCTTTTAAAACTAGTTTTACTACAGGCCCATTTGCTAAATATGTTAGGACGGGTGCTTTCTTTCTGACAAGTTGAAGTTTTCTTAAGCTTTGAGTTTATTTGACAGCCTGCTATTTTATCTCACTTTTTTATGAATGCTGGGTGAGCATTTACTTATTTGTGTATTTATACAATATGATTTTATATAAGGGGTTCATAGGTTGATAGGTGGCTACTAGGCTATTGACTCAAAGGTCTTTATAAGCCTAGCTGTGTGTACCTAATATAATACTAGAGAAACCCAATATAAAGGATCTTGCCTAATCTTGAGATCTTAGTTAGCAACGACTGCCCACATCTAGGAAGATCATAGGTGAAATCCCTTGCAGGAATTTATGGTTTCCTATCCAGTCATCCAAGCTATGCTTAAACACAGTCATAAAGAGGCTTTGTTTTATGTCAACTGGTTGTCTATTGCAGAGGAGTGGCAACATCTAAGAAACATATCTGTCTCACCAGCAGGTCCTATTTATGTTCTAGTGCAGGTTAAGGTCCCTGGAGCAGGTGACCCTTGTCCCATTTCACTTGTGGATGTTCATAGGTTCATAGGTAGGTACTAGGCTATTGGCCCTAGGGCCTATGTAAGCCTAGCCAAAAGGTACCCTGACTTTCGCCACACAAGAAAATTATTTTCCTGTGCCACTGTCGAGCAGAGCCACAGAAATGATCCATGGGGTGAATTTCCTATCTCCCATCCAATCATCAAGATTTTTTTTGAAAAGTGCTAATGAGGAGCTTTGTTTGATATAGATTGGTAGTTTGTTCCAGAGTATGGGAAGCCTCTGGGACTGGAATCTATCCTCCAGCATGTTCTGTTTATTGTGGTGACAAGGTTTAGGTCAATAGAGCATGTAGCTCGGAGGGATTGGGATTCCTTTAAGTGGAGAATGCCCAAAAGCTCTGGGTTTGACATAGCTTTGTGTGTTAGGCAGAGATCGCCTTTGTGTAGGCGATATGAAATGGAGTAAAGCTGCAGTTATTTGAGATGGTCTGCGTAGGGCATCTGTTTGAGGCCAGTAATCCTCTTTGTGAGGTATTTCTGCGGCCTTTCCAGTTGTTGTAGATGTCTTGTGAGGTACATACAAAAAGGGACATTGTACTCTATAATGGGTCTAATGAGTGACGAGTAGAGGGGAACAATGACCTCTTTTTTCCTGGATGAGAAACCTTTTGTGATGAGGTGTGCCACTTAGAAGGATTTTCTGTCCACTGTGGCGATGTGATTATCAAAGGAGAGACTACTGTCCACCTGTGTCCCAAGGTCTCTTATCACACTTTTGGTGTTAAGTAGACTACCGCATGTGTGGTAGTTCATGGGTACAGACTTTTTACCAAAAGGGATGACAATGCACTTTTTGGCATTGAGCTGGTGGCCATGGCTTTGACACCGGGCATCTGTCTCAGCGAGGCCCTTTTGTAGGATGTCCACATCTTTTGGAGTTTTGATTATGGCTCCTAGTTTGCAGTCATCTGAGAACTTCATTAGCCAAAGACCTTCTGTATTAGCCTGTACTTCAGAGAAGTAGATACCAAACAGGAGAGGACCCAGGACTGAACCCTGTAGTACTCCACTTGTCACTGGTCTGAAGTTGGATTTGGAGTCTGCTACTTTCACAGTGTGGGTTCTGTCAGTGAGACAGTTGGCAACCCATCTTGTGACAGGGATTTATACCTAGTTTAGTGAATTTATCTATAATTCCAGAGTGGGAGATGGTGTCGAAAGCCTTGGCGAAATCTAGATAGGCTGTGTGAACCACCTTACCCTCATCTACGGCTTTGGTGACCACTTCAAAGAAGTCTATCAGGTTTAGGAGACATGATCTGCCTTTTACAAACCCGAACTGGGTGGGGTCCTGAGTTTGGAGATTACCAATGTCATTGTTTATAAGTTCCATGATGATATGTTCCATAGCCTTGCAGAACAGGCTCATCAGGTAGTTTCTGGGGTCTGTGGTGGCTCCCCATTTGTGGAGTGGGATAACCGTTGCTGTGTGCCATTCAGTGAGCACATAGCCTGAGGTGAGGCTATGACTGAACATGGTACTTAGGTGGGGCACCAGTTCATTCTGTAGTTCATGTAGAATACAGCCTGAGATGTTGTCAGGTCCCATGGATGCTGTGTTCTTGGCTTTGGAGAGTGTGTTTTTTACCTGTGCAGCCATGATTACAGGAACTTTGCATTCTTCCAGTATAGAGATGGGCCCTTTAGGGGATGAGAGGGGGGTAAAGTTAGCACTGAACCTAGCTGCCAGGATGTTGGCAATATCAGTTGGTTCTGTATATTTAGTGCCATTGTGCTGTAACTCAGAGCAGATCTGAGTGTTGCCATTGAGATTCTTGACATAGCTATAGAATGCTTTGTGGTTGTCTTTAGAGTCAGTGGCGATTTTGTTTTTGTAACTAGCTTTAGAGGATTTTATGAGGGATCTCAGCTTCTTACTGAGGCTGACCAGGGAGTTTCTCCAGTCATGGGATTTTACTCTTTTTTACAACAGTTTCTTTCTTCTGTTGTAGAGTTTATTTATGGCAGGGGACTACCATATTGGCTTCCTTTTTTTGGAGGATAGCATCTTGGTTCTGTTAGGAATTGCACAATCCATGCTCTCGTGTAAGTGCTTATAAAGTGCATTTGTGTAGGATTCAGCAGTCTTACCTCTATTGTCCGTCAGCATGGGTGTCGTGAAGTTTGCCACTTCTGTCTTAAAAAGTGTGAAGTTGGCTTTGGAGAAATTGTTTTTACGGTGGTTTCCCTAATGGGGGTGGGGGAGGGATGTTGATGTCTAGGGTGATTAGCTTGTGGTTGGATCTGACCAATGAGGAATTGACCTCTGGTGTGGAGCACCGGTTGCCCATGTTGGTAATAACCAGGTCTAGGATATTGCTGCCCCTGGTGGGGGTGTGGATAAGTTGATCCAAGGCATTGGAATTTATGAATTCCAGAAAACATTAAGCACAAGAGTTGGTACATGAATAGTTTTCCCAGTTAATGGTAGGGTAGTTGAAATCACCCATTATTAGAGTGTTAGGTTGTACCCTAATATTTTCCACTGTATCAAGAAATGAGGAGTGGGAATCCTGAGGCATGGTGGGGGATCTGTAGCAAGCTACTGGATTGCAGTCTTGCCCAGAGTTAGTTGCACTTGGATAATTTCAGATGCATTATGCTAAGCAACTAGCCTGGAGGTGCGGATATCCTTAATGAATATGGACACGCCTCCATCTTTAGTGTTTCAGTCCAGGTTAGGTGGCCGAAAGGTGTGGTATGAATTATAGCCTGGTAATGCAAGGATACTCTCTGGAGCCTTGAACCAGGTCTCTGTCACTGCACAGATGTTGAATTTCTCCATTTTAAGGAGTGCCTTGAGTGAGTGCATTTTGAGGTTTAGACTTCTAGCATTGAGTAGCAATACCCTCAGATTCTGCTTGCTTGTACCTGTTATGGTGGTGAATTTGTCATTTGAATCTTGCCTAAAAAAGGCACTATAGGGGTGGCTAGAGCCTTAGCCAGTATCCGGAATCCCAGGGGTGACAGGTGTAGGCCATCTCTGGCAAAGCATCGTGGTTTGTCGATCATGTCATCCCAGGCAGACAGATACTGGATCCCCTTAGAATGACACCAGATGCTTAGCCAATTGTTGATGTCAGTCATTTTGCCCTTGTACTGTGGTATCATTCTGGGTTATGGCAGGATGCTACTCAGGGCTAGGGTCATACCTGCCTGGGCTACAAGATCAGACAGCTCCTCCATGCCCCTTTTCATGTAGTCCAGGGAGGTACGTCTCAGGTCATTCACACCAACATGGACAATGACAGAGTCATATTTGTACTTGTTGTGGAGTGACCTGAGTGCATGCGTTCAGTGGTGGATCCTGGCACCCAACAGGCATCTCACTGTAATTTTTTCCTTGTTGAGCCTGTTGAGTGGGTCATCAGTGTGCCTGACTATAGAGTCACCTATGACTAAAGTGTTGGGTACATTGTTATGCCTTATGGGCTGTGGTTGAGTGGCACATTGAGTTTGTGGGCTATGTGTCATTTGGGTTGTGTTGGGGAGTGGAGCTTGCTTGCGTTTCTGCTTTGGAGGTCCCTATTGCTTAGGTAGATTTTTTTGAGAGCCTCCATGAATGTAGGTGTGTGTTTTGTGTTTCTATGTGTGTTTTGGTGGTGTAGGTTTTGAGGGACTATGTGATGAGTGTGGTGTGGTGCAAGTGTTTACCTTCTCCTCTTGACTATCTAGTCCAGTCTTGGGTGAAGAGAGCTTTGCTTCCAGTTTGGCTATATAAGTGCATCTCTCACAGGTTGTAGTGTTGGGTGGTAGGAGGAGAGGGTTGTCTGTGTACATGAGGCAATTGCTGCATTGCCCCAAGATGCCCAGATTCATCAGATAGGAGAAAACACTGGGTGCTGACCCTTAGACAAGCCTGGATAAGTGCTTATTTGTTAAGTACTAGAAACTGTTTTCCTCTAGACAAGTGAGGATAGTTGAGTGCTGTAGTAATATGTAGCTTATTTAGTGCTTACAACGAGTTCTGAACAAGTGCTGAGCTCAAAGAAACAGATTTGATTGCTGAAACTAGAAAGCTGGCTAGTTCTAAGAAACAAAATTAAGCTAAAAGGCTTCCCTCCAACACAGAAAGACTTGGAGACTCAGAAGCCCACAAATAGTCCTGGACACAGCAAATCTGTATCCAGACTAGACTACCCACAGGAAAGGCAGGAAACAAGCTTAGATTTTTTTCTTTTTAAGTGGAAAGAGAGAAAGGAGGAGCAGAAACTAACTGGGTTGGCCTTCTCAGATGTTCTCTCTGTATTGGGTAGAATGACATAATAACACTAGACTGGGGGAGTGTCCCAGATCAAATTAACAGTAGGGAAGGGCAAAAAAGCCACCAACTATAAGAACAGCATACCAATAGGGAAGGAGGGTGGGAAACAAACTGCAGAAATGTTTCTCACAGCAGAAAAGCAGCAGTGAGCCTTTAAATGAAAGTTTTAAACAGATAAAGGAGCCTCTAGAGAAAGCTTTTAACTGCAAACAAGTTATCAGAATCAAACAACCCAAACAGATGCTTAATAAAAATGGACAATTTCCAGTTAATACCTCACATACAGTGAAACTAGTTAGAAAAGTATGCAATAGACAAAGTGCTATAAATAACCCGAAAAAATAAGCAAAAAAAAAAAAAAAACAGGATACTTCATGTTATATGTATTGTGCAGCATTTCCATTAGATTTGGATCTGAGATTGCTCTTTTGGCAAGGCACAAGTCTCCTCTAAGTAGTCTGCATGCTACTGAGTACAGTAACAGTGACTACAGTCTGTCAATGTATGACATAGGATCATATGAGGTTACTAGGCTAATGACCCTAGGACCCTTACAAGTCTAGCAAACTTCTACCCTTATTTCCATGATCAGCACCTATCACCCCTGTCCAAGAGGGACATAGGTGGAACCTCTGGGGTGAATTTATGGTTACCCATCCAATCATCCAGACTGCATTTGAAGAAGTCTAATGAGGTGCTCTGCTTGACATGAAGCAGGAGTCTGTTCCAAAAGTGTGGTAACCTCTTGGAGACAAATGTGTCCCTCCAGCAGCTTCTATTAATGTCACATACCAGGTTAAGACCTTTAGAACGAGTAACCCATTTACCATTTGACTTATGGATATGCAGCATTTCCAGTAAAGCAGGGTCAACGATTGCCTTATATGCAAGACAGACATCACGTCTGAGTAGTCTTTATGAAACAGAATAAAGTGACAGTAATTTCAGACAATCCTCATAGGAGAGATGCTGAAGAAGTTGAATTTTTTCCTTGTGAGGAATGTTTGTAGTCTCTCCAATTGCTGCAGGTGCTTGGAAAGGTACATACCAAAAGTGGCATTGTACTCAGTTATTGGCCTGAAGAGGGAAGAGTACAGGGAGGTTATAAATTCTATTTCGCTGGAGGCAATGCCCTTACTTATGAAATGAGCACAATAGAATGTCCTTCTTACCTCTGTGGAGACATGGTGATGAAAGTTATGTTTGCCTTGTGTGCCCAGGTCTCTCACTACTGAGTGCATACTTAGGGTGTTGTTACAGATGTGGTAGTTAGCAGGAACATCGCTTTTAATGAAAGAAATGATAATACATTTTTTTTGCATTGAGTTTAAGGCCATGACTTTGGCACCAATCATTTGTTTAAGACCCTCTTATAGGATATTGATATCATTTGGAGATTCTATGATGGCTCCCAGTTTGCAGTCATCAGCAAACTTTGTCAGCCGCAGACCTTTAGGTTTAATTTGTACTTCAGAGAAATATATTCCAAACAGTAGAGGTCCCAGGACTGATCCCTGTCGAACACCACTGGTTACAGGTCTGCTGTTAGAGGTGGATTCCCCTATTTTGACTATATTGGTTCTATTAGTGAGTCAGTTAGTGACTCATCTAATGATATACATGCTGATACCTAGCTGGGTGAGTTTGTCAATGATGCCTGAGTGGGGGTAGTGTCAAAAGCCTTGGCTAAGTCTAGGTAGGTTGTATGCACTGATTTCCCCTCATTGAGGGACTTGGTGACTGTCTTAAAGTCCACCAGGTTTAACAGGCATTATCTCCCTTTGACAAATCCACATTGAGTAGGGTCAAGTGTTTGGAGATTACCAATATCTTTGTTGATAAGGTCCATGATGATTTTCTTCATGTCCTTGCAGATAAGAATAATCAGGTTAATAAGTCTATAGTTCCCAGGGTCAGTAGAAGCACCAACTTTGTGCAAGGGCATAACAGTGGCCTTTTTCTATTCAGCTGGGATAAAGCCAGTGCTTACACTATGATTGAAAAGAGTACCCAATGGCGATGCTAATTATTGTCTGAGAACATGTAGGACACAGCCTGGGATGTTATGAGGTCCCATGGATGCTGTAGTTTTGAGCTTAGAGAAGGCATTCACAACCTGCTTTTTAGAGATACAAGGTGGAGGACAGGTGGTAAGGATGTCTTAGGGTAAGTGTGGCAGGAGTGAAGTTTTCACAGAACCTGTTGGCTAATAGGTTAGCAATGTCCACAGGCTCAGTGTATGTGGTATCATTAACTACAGTTTGGCACAAATCTGGGCCTCTCCTTTTAGATTATGGATATAACTAAAGAACGCCTTATGGTTATCCTTAGTTGAGGAAGCCAATTTGGATTCATAGATAGCTTTGGAGGACTTCACAAGAAATCTTATTTGCTTATTTAAGCTAACAAGAGAGTGTTTCCAGTTTAGGGCTCGCTCCCGCTTACACTTAGACAGCACTTTCTTCCTCTTATTGTAAAGCTTGTTAATGGCAGACGTCTGCCAGACAGGTTTGCTCTTCCTTGAAGAGCTTGTTTGGGTCTCATCAGGTATGGCCAAGTCAATGCAGCTGTGCTAGAGTCCCTGAATTTTCTTGGTCAGAAATCTCTGATTCTCTATAGTTGCTACAGGTGCCTGGTAAGGTACATACCAAAGGGAGCATTATACTCAATTACTGGCCTGATGAGGGGCAAGTACAGATGTGTTATGACCGCTTTCACTCTTGAGGCAATGCCTTTTGAGGTGTGCAGCATAGAATGTCTTCCTTACCACAGTAGACACATGGCAGTCAAAATTTAGGCTGCAGTCAACTTGCGTTCACAAGTCTCTTACTACTGAGATGTTACTTAGGGTATTATTATTTATATGACAGTCTGCAGGGATATAGTTTTTACTTAAGGGGATGATAACGCATTTTTAGCACTGAGTTTGAGTCCATGGCTTTGGTGTCCCTCATATGCATGCAAAACTAAACCTAGTGTGTGCTGTACTATGCACAGGCTGGCCATACTATGCAACAGACATTGGCTACCCCAGTTAGAGGGTACTGGAGGAAGGGCACAGTTATCATATGCACATGCATGGAGGGACACAGTATTAAATGTCAGCAGCAAGCTGTGTGTGTGTGTGTGTGTGTGTGTGTGTGTGTGTGTGTGTGTGTGTGTGTGTGTGTGTGTGTGTGTGTGTGTGTGTGTGTTTGTTGGGACATAGCTTCAGCAGATAATGTAGCAGTGTGCTAGTGTCTGGAGGACAGGTCCAGGCATCTGCAAGATATGTATGAGCTGACTGTGCACGTCCCAGTCCACTGGTGTCTCCTTTCCTAGGTAGGTTACAAGCCTATTCTACAGCACTCAGAGAGGAAAGAGTGCTCTGTCAGAGTGAATAGCAACTCATGCTACAGGTGGTCTCTGCATGAACACCTCATCTTTATGTACCTCTACATCACCCCACAGTGTCCTCCATACTAGATGGTGGTGTGCAGGTGGTGGTACTATGAATTTAAGACCATGCTGTCCTCCTTCCAAGGCGGGTCTCCACACCAGAGATGAAGGCTGATCAACCAAGGGAAGTACATCAGCCATGATGGGCAGCCATACAGGGGGATGCACTACATGCAAACCTGAGCACCAGATGGATGATCCTATAAGCACAACCTGGATAACTGGAAGAGAAATAGAAAATACATCCCTGGGATTCCACCTGTGTCCCTGCTGGACATGGGCATCAGACGCTGATTTGTCTGTGCATGGGCTAAACTCTTGGATAGGCTTATAGGGGCCTCAGGGCCAATAGCCTAGTAACTTCCTGTGATCCTATAAGGCTGGTTAAGCTTATGGGTCTGTGGTTCCCAGGGTCTGTTGCTGTACCCCCTTTATGGAGGGGGTTGATGGTTGCTGTTTTCCATTCAACAGGGACAAAACCAGTACTCAAGCTGTGGTTGAAGAGAGTACCTAATGGAGCTGCTAACCCATGTTTCAGACCATTTAAAACACAACCTGGGATGCCATCCAGTCCCATAGAAGCTGTGCTTTTGGCCTTGGAGACAGTATTAATGACTTGCTCTTGGGAGATCCTCCCAGTCTAGTGTCATTAGCTCATTCTATGAATTACAGAGAGAACATTTGAGAAGGCTAACCCACTTAGGTTCTTAACCTTGAATTATCTTCTGTTCCTCCTTTCTCCCTTTCCAGTAAAAAAAAAAATCTTTGCTAGAATCTCCTTGTGTTCTGCCTGAGTGTGCTTCTCAAACAATCTGGAAATATAGAGCTAATAAATGTATTTTTGGCACTGTTTAACTGTTCAGAGTTGAATAAAACAATAATTGAATTCAGGTAAGAATACAGTTTGGATAAATTGCATTTTTTTAAATTGTATTTGCTTCAATATTGCTACACACTCAAGTGTGCTAGCTTGCACTGCACTTGAATTGTTTTTAGTGTTGTTTTAGCTGCTTTTCTGTAAAAAAAATCTAAGCTTGTTTCCTGTCTATCCTGTAACTAGTCTAGTCCAGATACCGATTTGCTGTATCCAGGACTATTTGTAGGTATCTGAGCTCCCCAAGCCTTTCTGTGTTGGAGGGAACCCTTCTAGCTTATCAGTGGGAGTGGTAAGCACTAGACAGCTTATCTATCACAAGAGGAGTGGTTTCTGGTCCAGAAATTGTAGTTTATTGGCCGTTTGGGCAGTTTTTCCATCTCTTTCAACTTTCTGGTTTAAAAGCATGCATTTGCGCTTGTTTCCTGCCTTTCCTGTAACTAGTCTAGTCCAGATAACAGATTTGCTGTATCCAGGACTGTTTGTAAGCTTCTGAGCCCCCCCCAAGCCTTTCTGTGTTGAAGGGAAGCCTTCTAGCTTACCAGTGTGAGTGGTAAGCACCTGGTAGCCTATCTACCACAGGAGGAGTGGTTTCTGACCCAGAAATTGTAGTTTATTGGCCGTTTGGGCAATTGTTTTCATTTTTTTCATCTTTCAGGTTTAAAAGTCCACATTTGTGCTAGTTTCCCACCTTTCCTGTGACTAGTCTAGTCCAGATACAGGTTTGCTGTATCCAGGACTGTTTGTAAGCTTCTAAGTGGTGCCAAAATGTCTGCTCTTCAATTTTTTCCCTTAGATCTGCTAGTTCTCTCCTCTCCTGCACTTTTACTAGTTTATTAGTCTAGAAATTTACCAGACATTTTGTAGCAATTATTGTAGCATACAAAAGTGCTACCAGCACTAAACGTTCTAAAAGGAAACAGCTCCAGTACATATTTTTAATGCCCACCCCTCCAAGCATGCCTAAAGGTCAGTTCCCTGTGCTTTCTGCTATTAACTTGGTAAACTTGGGCATCCTGAGGCAATGTAGCAACTGTCTCATGTACAATGACAACCCTCTCCTCTTACCTCCCAACACTCAGACTTGCGCGAGATGCACTTATATAGCCAAATTGGAAGCCACGCACTCTCCAGCCAAAACCAGAATAGCTGGTCAAGAGGAGGAGGTCAAGACTTGCACCACACCACATGGAACACATAGCCCTTCAGAACACACACCAGCACTGCCTTCACATAAAAACACAAACCACACACCCACCTTCACAGAGGCTCTTAATAAAAATCTACCCAAACAGCAGAGCCCTCCAAGGAACAAACTCACTTGACCACCACAGCACAACACTAATCATGAGACACATAACTCTCCTAAACAGTGTGCCATTCAATCAAAGCCCCTAAGGCAAAACAGCATGCCCAACACACTAGTCATAGTTGACTCGATAGTGAGGCACACTGATGTCCCACTCACTAGGTTGAATAAGGAGAAAGTAACAGTCAGCTGTCTGTCAGGTGCCAGGATCCGCCACATAAAACACACACTCAGGTCCCTCAGTAACAGGTACAAATATAACTCTGTCATTGTACATGTGGGTGTGAATGACCTGAGACGTACCTCCCTGGACTACATGAAAAGAGACATGGAGGAGCTCTCGGATTATGTAGCCCAGGCAGGTATGACCCTAGCCCTGAGCAGCCTCCTACCATCACCCAGAATGATACCACAGTGCAAGCAGAAAATGATTGATTTCAACAATTGGCTAAGTTTCTGGTATCATTCTAAGGGGATCCAGTATCTGTCTGCCTGGGATGACATGATTGACAGACGTCGATGCTTTGCCAGAGATGGCTTGCATCTGTCACCCCTGGGCTTCCAGATACTGGCCAAAGCTCTTGCCACCCCTATAGTGCCTTTTTTAGGTGGTGTTCCAAAGACCAAATTGCCACTGTAACAGCTACAAACAAATGCAATCTGAGGGTCATGCTGCTCAATGCTAGAAGTCTAAATCTCAAAATGCACTCACTCGAAGCACTCCTTAAAATGGAGAACATTGACATTTGTGTGGTAATAGAGACTGGGTTCAAGGCAGCAGAAAGCACCCCTGCACTACCAGGCTATAACTCATTCCACACCTTTCGGCCTCAGAACTTGGACCGAAGCTCCAAAGGTGGTGGTGTTTCCACATTCATAAAGGATGCACACACCTCCAGACTGGTAGCCCAATATAATGCATCAGAGATTCTTCATGTGCAGCTAACATTGGGTAAGACAGCGATTCAGGTTGTAGCCTTCTATAGGTCCCCAACCATGTCCCAAGACTTGCACTCCACATTCCTAAGCACCCTAGAGAATATTGAGGTCCAATCTAGCACGCTCATACTGGGAAACTTCAACTAGCCCTCCATTAACTGGGAAAACTACTCATGTACTAATACACTTACCCAACATTTCCTGGAATTCATTAATTCCAATGCCCTGGACCAGCTCGTTCTTACCCCCACTTGAAGTAGCAACATTTTTGACCTGGTCATTAGTAACATGGGTGACCGTTGCTCTACACCAATAGTCAACTCCTCCCTGATTAGATCCGGCTACAAACTAACCACCTTGGAAATCCATATCCATCCCACCCCCCACAAAGGTAACCACCATGAAAAACTTCTACAAAGCTAACTTTGGGCTCCTAAAAACAGAGGTGGCTAACTTCACTGTACCCATGCAAATCGAGAACAGTTGCATGATTGCCAAATTACACACCAATGCCCTGTACGAACATGCACACAAATGCATGGATCTCGCCATACCCAATAGAACCAAGATGCTCTCCTCCAAAAAAAGGAAGCCACTCTGGTAGTCTCCTGCCATAAACAAACTCTACAACAGAAGGAGGAAACTGATGTGGAATAAGGTGAATCCCCAAGACTGGAAAAACTCCCTTATCAGCCTCAACAAAATGTTGAGATCCCTCGTCAAATCCTTTAAAGCTAGCTATGAAAACAGAATTGCAGCAGATAGTAAAGACAACCACAAGGCCTTATATAGTTATGTAAAGAATCTCCACGGTAATACCCAGATTTGCTCTGAGCAACTGCACAATAGTACAAGCCAACAGATATTGCCAATATACTGGCCGACAGATTCAGTGCCAACTTTACCTCTCTCTCCCCCACCAAAGGACCAATCACAATACCAGTAGATTGCCAAGCACACAGTATTACTACTGCACAGGTTAAAACAACACTGTCCAAGGCCAAGAATACAGCTTCTGTGGGACCTGACAATATCCCTGGCTGTGTTCTACATGAACTACAGAGTGAAATGGCACCTCACCTGTGTGCCCTGTGTGCCCTGTTCAATCACAGCCTCACCTCAGGCTTTGTCCCTACTGACTAGTGCACTGCCACAGTCATCCTTCTCCACAAAGGAAGAATGACTACAAACCCTGGGAACTATTGCCCCATTAGCCTGATGAGTCTTTTATGCAAAGCTATGGAATGCATCATCATGGACCTAATAAACAAGGATATAGAGAATCTCCAAACTCTGGATCCCACACAGTTTGGTTTTGTGAAGGGTAGAGCATGCCTGCTCAACCTGGTTGACTTATTTGAGTCAGTCACCAGAGCTGTGGATGAAGGTAAGGTGGTCCATACAGCCTACTTGATCTGGCCAAGGCCTTTGATACCATTCCCCACTCATGAATCATAGAATAACTCACTAAGCTAGGCATCAACCCCTATATCACTAGGTGGGTTGCAAACTGGCTAACAGATGGAACCCACAGTGTGAAAGTAGCTGACTCCAAGGCAGATTGCTGAACAGTCACAAGTGGAGTGCCACAGGGTTTGGTCTTGGTTCCTCTCCGGTTGGTATCTACTTCTCTGATGTCCAGGCCACCATGAAGGGACTCTGGCTGACACAGTTCACAGATGATTGCAAGTTGGGAACTATTATTAATTCCCCAAGTGATGTTGACATCCAACAGAAAGGCCTCACTGAGACCAATGACTGGTGTCAGAACCATGGCCTTAAGCCTATTGCCAAAAAATGTTTCATCATCCCCTTTGGGAAAAACCTGGTTCCCATGAATTACCTCATCAATGGTAGTAAATTGAACACAGAAGGCATTATAAGAGATCTGAAAACACAGGTTGACAGCAACCTCTCTTTTGACCACCACATTGCCACTGTGGTCAGAAAGTCCTTCTATGTGGCACATCTCATTACTAAGGGTTTTGCATCCAGGAAGAAAGAGGTCATTGTCTCCCTCTACTATTCCCTCATTAGGCCAGTCATCGAGTAAAATGCCCCATTTGGCATGTACCTCACTAGACACCTGCAACAACTGGAGATGCCATGAAAGCACCTCACAAAGAGGATCCTAGGCCTTAAACACTTGTCCTATATGGACAGACTCAAAAAACTCAAACTATTCTCTGTCTCATATTGCCTACTTAGAGGTAATCTATGCTTGACTTACAAAGCCATGTCTGACCCAGCTCTGTTATGGTACATCTAAAGAAATCTCAATCCCTCCACAACACATGCTCCAGAGACCTCAACTTCATTACCACAATCATCAGAGCAAGCTGGAGGGACAGGTTCATAACCCAATAAGCCCATGTTATGGAATAGACTTCCCATGAATGTCAAACAGAGCACCTCATTGGCCCTCTTCAAGAAAAATCTTGATGAGTGGATGGGAAATAGAAAATTCACCCTTGGGATCACTCCAGTGGCTCTACTCAACAGTGGCACTGGGATCTAAGGCTGGGCGGCACGATGCCAGAGTAATCCTATAGGCTAGGCTTGTAAAAGCTCCAGGGCCATTATCCTAGTACACACCTATGATCCTCTGATTGCTTTGTGGAATGTGTGGAGGGGACGGGAGTTCAAATTTTTGCCAAACCTGGCGGCTAATAGGTTAGCTATTTTCCCAGGGACAGTGTGTGTGATGCCATCCACAGCTAGTTCAGCACATGTCTGGGTCCTACCTTTTAGGTTATGGATATATAGCTGAAGAATGCCTTCTGGTTATCCTTAGCTGTGGTTGCTAATTTTTTTTAGAAGTTGCCCTTAGTGGATTTTACAAGTTATCTTTTTTGTTTGTTCAAGCAGAGGAGGATGTTCTTCCAGTGCTGGGACCTCTCTTTTTTTTTCTTAGACTTGAATATCTTGTTTTGATCCTATCAGTACAGCTGTGTCAATACATTTATGTACATGTTTGTACAAGGCATTTGTGTATACCTTAGTATAGTTGTCAATGCCTTCTGTGGGAACAGGAGCTAGGAAGTTATTTATGTTATTCCTTAGGAGGGTATAATTAGCTTTGGTGAAATATTTTAGCCTGATTTCACCTAAAAGGGGGTTCAGGTGTTATACCTACTTTAGCTGTGACTGATTTGTGATCAGATTTAACCAGTGAGTATCCTACACTTGTGGTGGTGCAGTGGTCACCCATGTTGGTGAGGACCAGATTGAGAATATTTGAGCATCTTGTGGGGTTGCATACTATTTGTTCCATGGCATTAGTGTTAAAGTCCAGGAACCTCTGTGCAAACATGTTGGTACTTGTATAAGTTTTCCAGTCAATGGAGGGTCAGTTAAAATCGCCAATGAATAGATTATTTTGTTGTAATTTGATTGACTCAAGTAGGTCCAAATAAGCAGTGTGGGCGTCTTGGTTCATTGAAGGGGCCTACAGTAAATGATGACTTGAAGGGGGGGGGGTCTTACCCACAGTTAGTTGAACATGGAGTTTTCTGTCTAACCAGTCTAAAGGTATATTTACCTTTGATGAAGAGAGATACTTCTTTAGTTCTCACATGTTCATCTTGTGATCTGAAAGTGTAGAAGGCATTGTAGCCTTGCAGGGCCGGGGTACATTTTGGAGCCTGGGACCAATTTTCTGTGACTGCTTAGATGTCCACATCCTCCAGGGAGAGGAGTGCTTCCAGAAAATGCAGGTTCTTATTTAAACTGCTAGCATTTAGCAGCATACTCTTTAGTTTATTTGTGAGTGATATTTTCATGTTGGAAATTTTGTTCTTGAGCCCTTGCCTAAAACAGGCACTATGGGGGTGGCAAGTGCCTTAGCCAGTAACCGAAAGCCTAGAGGCGACAGGTGAAGACCATCTCTGTCAAAGCAGCATGGTCTGTCAACCACGTCATCCTAGGCTGACAGGAACTGGACCCTCTTAGAATGACACCAGAAACTAAGCCAATTGTTGATGGCAATCATTTTTTGTTTATACTGTGGTATTATCTTAGGTGAGGGTAGAATGCTGCTTAACTCTGTGTTTGATAGGTTCCTGACCCAGAGACTCCCCAGACTCTGGAATAGACTGCCAATACATGTCAAGCAGAGCACCTCTTTGGCCCTCTTCAAAAGGAACCTTGATGATTGGATAGGAGATAGGAAATTCACCCAGGGGATCACGTGAGTCACCCTGCTAGACAGGGGTCCAGGGAAGTAAATATTATAGGAAGAAATAGCCAGGGAATTGTTATGGCTAGGCTTGTATAGGCCCTAGGGCAAATAGTCTAGTACCAACCTATGAACCTATAAGGCTAGGGACATACATGCCTGGGACACACATTCATAGAGCTCAACTATGTCTCTCTTCATATAGCCCAGTAGGGTACATCTCAAGTCATTCACACCAACATGTACTACGATGGAGTCATAATGGCACTTGTTGTTGAGAGACTTGAGTGCATGTGTGATTTGATGGATCCTGGCACCAGACAGGCACCTGACCATAACCTTCTCCTTGTCCAGTCTAGTGAGTGGGACATCTTTGTGTCTCACAGTGAAGTCACCTATAACTAAAGAATTTGGTTTAGATGTGCATTGCCTCAGGGGCTTATTTGGTGAGACACTGGTGCTTGTGTTTTTATGTGCGTTGATTGCTGTAGGTGCTGTATTAGGTGTAGCATGTTTGTGTTTGTAAGATCTGTAGTGTTTAGGTAGGTTTCTGGTGAGTATCTCTGTGTATGATGGTTTATATGTTGAGTGCATGATTGAGTAGGAGGTGTAGTATGCAAGCTCACAACTTGTTCAGTGTTACTGTTATGTGTGTGTGAGACATCAAGGATTCCAGATTCTTAGTATAGATGCATCTCTCACAAATTGTACTTGGGTAATTTAGGAGTAGACGGTTGTCAGTGTACATGAGGCAGTTGCTACACTGCTTCAAGATATCCATGTCACTCAGGCTGGTAGGAGAAATGGGGGGAAACTGACCATCCATAATGCTAGTTAAATTCTGTTTTCATACTGGGGAGAGAAAATGGAGGGGTGTGGTATAACTGGGTGTCCTGGACTAGGTTTATACTAATGGGGTGCTCTATAAAGAATTTTTACTAGTGAGGATTCTCTAAATGGCATGAGACTATTGTAGATTTGGTGGTTTTGGGGCTGTTTAAGGGGCAAAAGTGAAGCTGAGATGCTCTCTGAGCAGCTAAGCAGAATTTAATGACTTTTAGGCAGGATCATGGGAAGCTACTAAGGGAAATTTTATCTACTAAAGTTTTTGCATCTATAACTTGCAGTGGCTACCCCGACTGTGCTGTAGTGCATGATGGTGCGGGGAGGTGTGCTGTGCTTAAACAGATGAATACAGCAGAGCAGTGGCTGGCATGTCTAACTCTGTGGAGCTGTGTTAAAACAAGTGCGACCCATGCAAACGTGGGGTTAACGTAGCAACAGTTAGCAAACTGAATTAAATAATTTAACCAATAAAAAATCTCAAAACTGAACCCTGCGCCAGCAACCTTCAATCAGACAAGTCTTAACTGCACTCTCCTTCCACGAGGGCGCGGGGGGGCCTTCTCTAACTGGTTTAGTGCTCAGTTTAAGAAACAGAACCAGATTCAGCAGCTCTGAATATAGTCAATGCTACAACAGACAAAATGTGCAAACTGTAGAAGATGCGGAGTTTGGCAATGCTTGGTGAAGATATCACATGCATGCATGGCATGGGACACAGAGATATCTGTCAATCAACCCATACACTGTGGAAGGCTGCTGTGATGATGTTTGTGTTCTGCATAAGAGACAGCTTTCAGTGAAGAAATATTGGGGCTGCTACATGATATGGACTAGCTGAAGGTCTGGTGTTGGTGCTACTACATTTACTTATTTATCCTTTGTTGACGGGTTAATCCCATTATGCTAGTAGTTTCTTTCCAGCGGAGACCAGTGGTGATATTTATACTACTATTACAGGACATTTAGCCAGGGCATCAGTGACCTTGCCCTACTCTTTTGAATAGCTGCCATGAGATCTTTTACATCCACTTGAACTACCATCAACTCAGGCAGATGGGGCTTCAGGTTAACATCTCTTTCCAAAGAACAGCATCCTCAGGAGTGTAATACCTCTATATACATGCTGCCACTATGGTTACATTCAGATGTGGGACAACGGACATTCACAGTCAGGGATGTTTGATTGTTGGATTGTACTTTGTTAGATTTAGTTGTTGAGGTATCATGACCACTTATGGTTGGATGCCATCACTGACTTAAGTAAGGGGTGACCTGGTGGTGTAAATACTATGGCACTGGCAATAGCTTTGAATAATGTAATGGTGTCCACACACATCTACCGCAAACATGCACCTTAACCAGGATTAGACAACTGTGGTATTCTTGGCAGTAATGGGAGTACTGTCAAGTCACGACATGTCGGTGGTCATAGCAGCAGAGTGTGATAACATAGGCTTTATTTTACCCAAAGGGTGGAAAAAGCACATCTCTGATTTTCCAGCAGCAATTTTACCACCTGCAAACACAATGGATGTATGCAGGACTTCATACAACAGGGATCACTGATATAGCATAGATATGGTGGTGGGTGGTATGATAGCACCTGTTGTGCATGTTGAATGATGGCACATGTAAAAAAAGCAGAGGCATTACAATGCCTTAGTGCCTACACTGATGTATAGGGAAGATACTAACTGCTTTTCCTAACATGGGTGATAGATATTGGTCTTCAGAGTATAACAGTACAGTTAAAGGGAATACACTTTCTAGAAAGGTATAAGCATATACAGAGGCAGGCTTTGTTGCCTGAGTATTCTTTGATCACATAACATGTGCAAGTACACTCTATAAGCACAGAAATGCAAGCATATGATAGAAATCCTTTAGCTATAAGAATCGTATCGTTAGGGAGTGTGACAAATACATTTCAGTGCACAATGTTAGAGCAGCTTACTATCGTAAGGTTGAACGAGACCCCATTGAATGATGGGATCATCAACCCATGTCCGCGAAAGCGACAATGTCAAATTTCGACATTGTCGAAATATGACTTGACTTCGACCTCAGAATGGGCTTTAACATGGGTCGGGATAGGGGCAAGATTCGTACTTCGACAATCTTGGATTCGACATTGTCGGCATTCGGCCTCCAGACTTCAATTGAAGTGGGTTTGACTAAACCCACTTCAACCTTACAATAGTAAACTGTTAGAGCACTGTGAACCTCCTGAAGGGTGTTTGTCATCTGAAAACTCTATTTTGCCTACAGCTCAGGGATCAATAATCCATTGGTGTGAGATTTCTTATACAAAATTCAGTAAGGATACAATCTGCCCACTTACTGCCCACTTGAGTGATAGGTATACATATGAGGACAGCTGTCAGAAATGAGAGAAATTATCTTAGTGCTGCTACTCCTCATCCTGTACATGAAGTGCAGACTGATACTGCCACATACCACAGGCATCCCATGGCTGTATATCATTTATAAAAGCTGTACTTGTATGCACATCTCACCTTTGTGCACCTACATGGTACCCTAAGTACAACTGAGAGGCACACAGAGTGTGTTTTCCATATACCATCTCATATGACAGCAACTGGTGAAGATTTTATTACTGTTCACTTTGCAATGACCACTTAAGCTAGAGTGCAAAGGAGACCTCCTTGCGTTGGATGAAGTAGAAAGAAATAAAAATGTGTCTTCACCCCCATAATGGGAAGAGGGTAGTAGAACCCGCAATGAAGGTTCCTTCCATGAAACTGATGCCCAGTTCGAGCTGGCTGAAGTGTTGTTCTCACCCACTGGCATACCAAGGACAGGGAAACATTGTAGACACTGTTATAATGACTAGCAGTGAAAATACCCTGAGGATCTCATTGTGTGGAAAGTAGAGGTTAGGGAACAGAAACCATATACAAGTGTATACTGATTTTCATTCAGATCTATTTCTATATTATATAAAAGGATACAGTACTGGATTTTTTCTTTAGTGGGATGTTTGGGCCACATACATAGGCTTTGTCAAGTCTGTTGGTTGGTATAACATGCAAGGGAGGAAAGGAGGATGGTGATAGTGCTGGCATTTGTTATGATATGTCTAAAGGGAACTACCGCCCCATTAGCCTGACGAGCCTGGTCTGCAAGGCCATGGAGTGTATCATCATGGAACTCATAAACAAAGACATTAGTAATCGCCAAACTCTGGACCCTACCCAGTTCAGATTTGTAAAAGGCAGATCGTGTCTCCTAAACCTGATTGACTTCTTTGAAGCAGTCACCAAAGCCATAGATGAGGGTAAAGTGGTTCACACAGCTTATCTAGAGGCTTTCGACATCATCCCCCACTCTGGAATTATAGATAAACTCACTAAACTAGGTATAAATCCCTATGTCACAAGATGGGTTGCCAACTGGCTCATGGACAGAACCCACACTGTGAAAGTAGCGGACTCCAAATATAACTTCAGACCAGTGACAAGTGGAGTACCACAGGCTTCAGTCCTGGGTCCTCTCCTGTTTGGTATCTACTTCTCTGAAGTACAGGCTAACACAGAAGGTCTTTGGCTTACAAAGTTTGCAGATGACTGCAAACTAGGAGCCATAATCAAAACTCCTAACAATGTGGACATACTACAAAAGGGCCTCAGTGAGACAGATACCTGGTGTCAAAGCCATGGCCTGAAGCTCAATGCCAAAAAGTGTATTGTCATCCCCTGTGGTAAAAACTCTGTACCCATGAACTACCACATAGCTGGTAGTCTAGAAAATGTGATGAGACCTTGGGACACAGGTGGACAGTAGACTCTCCTTTGATAATCACATCACCACAGTGGTCAGGAAATACTTCTATGTGGCTCACCTCATCACAAAAGGTCTCTCATCCAGAAAAAAAGAGGTCATTGTTCCCCTCTACTCATCACTCATTAGACCCATTATAGAGTACAACATCCCTTTTGGTATGCACCTCACAAGACATCTACAACAACTGGAAAGGCCACAGAAATACCTCACAAAGAGGATTACTGGCCTCAAACAGATGCCCTATGCAGACTGTCTCAAACAACTCCAGCTTTACTCCGTCGCATATCGCCTACTCAGAGGCGATCTCTGCCTAACATACAAAGCTATGTCAAACCAGAGCTGTTGGACATGCTCCACTTAAAGAAATCCCAATCCCTCCGAGCTACACGCTCTAGGGACCTAAACCTTGTCACCACAATAAACAGAACATGCTGGAGGATAGATTCCTGTCCCAGACACTTCCCATACTCTGGAACAGACTACCTATCTATGTCAAACAGAGCTCCTCATTAGCACTCTTCAAGAAAAATCTTGATGATTGGATAGGAAATAGGAAATTCACCCCGGGGATCACTTCTGTATCTCTGCTCAACAGGGGCATAGGAAAATAATTTTCTTGGGTGGCGAAAGCCAGGGTACATTTTTGGCTAGACTTATATAGGCCCTAGGACCAATAGCCTAGTGCCTACTTATGAACCTATAAGATGACACAGCTAAAGACACAGCTAATTTTCTGGAGAAGTTTAATGTTTGGTCAGGTGTTTACTTAAATGACAGGTCGCACTTTGTCACTATGGATATTGATTCGCTTTTCACCTCCATACCACATGATGAAGGGATAGCTAACACCAAGACATTCTTAGTAAAGTACTCAGGTTATAAGAAGCAGAAAATATTATTATATTTGTGCCTCACCTATATACATATTTTTAGAAAATTCCATACATGTAAACCTCTTAGTATAAGAAATCTGGACAAAGCCTAAAATAATGGGGGGGGGGGGGGGCTAAGGCACACAAATAGGGGCAGGTTTTAAATATTGCTCTTATGTGCCTCACAAGACATCTGCAATAACTAGAAAGGCAGCAGAAATACCTCACAAAAAGAATCTTTTTGTGAGGTATTTCTGCTGCCTTTCTAGTTGTTGCAGACGCTTTGTCCAGATAGAACATGGTTTTTTTTTCTGTTTGCTCTAAAAGTTATAGCTTAATCTGTCATTAGATTACTTTTGCTATATGTAATACTTGGAGCTTTTGTCCTTGGGCCTACGCTGAAAAAAGGGCTGCTGCCCAGTCAGACTAACTTGGTTAACAAATGTCAAAGTGTTGCCTGTGCATTGTATTTCGCCATTGCAATCTCTTGGAGCCTCATGTGCAAGTCTCTTCATTTACTGCTCTCTGGTTTTGCAACCGGTGAGAAATTTTTTTAATGGAGTCTGATATGTTAATGACTTGTTTCTGCATCAGAACAAAAGTATTTGTTCTGATTTCTGCTCAATGCCAGAAGTCTAAATCTCAAAAGCTGCTCAATGCCAGAAGTCTAAATCTCAAAATGCACGCACTCAAGGCCCTTCTCAGTATGGAGAACATCGATGTCTGTGCTGTGACTGAAACCTGGTTCAAGGCTCCTGAGAGCACCCCGGCACTATCAGGTTTTACCTCATATCATGCATTCCGGCCCCAAAACCCAGACCACACCACAAAAGGAGGGGGTGTATCCATATTCATCAAGGATACCCACACCTCCAGGTTGGTGGCAACGCACGAAGCATCGGAAACCATCCAGGTGCAATTAACCATAGGCAAAACTGCTCTACAATTTGTAGCATGCTACAGGCCACCCTCTCAAACTCAGGAACCCCACACAGCCTTCCTGAAGACACTGGAGGGTATAAATGTATCTCCAAACACCATTATATTGGGTGACTTCAACTACCCGAATATAGACTGGGAACATTACTCAAGCCCAAACTTTCTAGCCCAAAGGTTCCTGGAGTTCATAAATTCAAATGCCATGGAACAACTAGTCACCGTTCCCACAAGAGGAGAAAATATACTAGATCTCATCATCACAAACATGGGGACAAAATGCTCCACACCGAAGTATATCCTCATTGGTGAGATCAGATCATAAACTAATCTCACTGGATATCCACATCCCGCCCCCACCCCAAATAAAAAAGACCACAGTGAAGAACTTCTCTAAAGCAAACTTCACACTACTCAAGACTGGTGTGGTATCCTTCAAGGCCCCGAGCCAGTGGATACCACACCCCTAGCTGCTGAAGCCCTTACAAATGCCTTCTTTGAACACCTCCAGGACTGCATGGATCAGGCAATCCCTAATAAAACCAAGACTCTTTCCACCAAGGGCAAACATCCAGTCTGGTGGACCCCAGCCATAAACAAACTTTACAATAAGAGGAGAAAGCTGTTACATGATAGAGCAAAATCCATAAAAGAGAAGACACCTTTGATCATTATTAGTAAAAAATACGAGCACTCATAAAATCATCCAAGGCCAACTTTGAGAGAAAAATTGCCATAGATTCAAAAGACAATCATAAGGCCTTCTTCAGCTATGTTAGAAACCTGGGTGGAAACTCCCAGATATGCTCAGAATTAGTCCAAAATGATACAAAAATCACTGAACCCACAGACATTGCCAACATACTGGCAGACAGGTTCGGTGCAAACTTCACCCCCAAAAGGAGAGATAACTATCCCAGCGGAGTGCAGCCTCCCAGACATCTCCAATGCGCAGGTGAAAGCTGCTCTCTCTAAAGCTAAAAACACAGCATCAATGGGACCGGATGGTGTCCCCGGCTGTGTGCTACACGAACTCAATGAGGAACTAAACCCGCACATAAGGCAGCTGTTTAATCTTAGCCTTACCACAGGATACGTGCCCAAGGAGTGGCGTATGGCAACTGTGGTCCCACTCCACAAAGGCGGTGCCTGTACGGACCCTGGTAATTACCGCCCCATAAGCTTAACAAGCCTGGTCTGCAAAGCTATGGAGAGGATCATAATGGTACTCATAAACAAAGACATAGGGGACTTGCAGACATTGGACCCGACCCAGTTTGGCTTTGTCAAGGGCAGATCATGCCTTTTGAACTTGGTCGACTTCTTCGAAACAGTCACCAAGGCCATTGATGAGGGAAAGGCAGTCCATACAGCCTACCTTGACCTTGCAAAAGCTTTCGACACAATACCCCACTCGGGTATTATAGAGAAACTTACCAGCTTAAATGTAAACCCATATGTCACAAGATGGGTTGCAAACTGGCTAAAGGACAGAACCCACAGGGTTAGAGGAGCTGGCGCCATGTCAGACTCCAAGCCGGTCACAAGTGGTGTCCCACAGGGCTCAGTCCTTGGCCCCCTGTTATTCGGCATCTACTTCTCAGAAGTACAGGCTAACATAGGAGGACTATGGCTGACAAAGTTTGCAGATGACTGCAAACTGGGAGCCATAGTGGAAAGTACATCGGACACAGATATCCTTCAGAGGGGTCTCACGGAAACTGATAGCTGGTGCCAGAGCCATGGCCTTAAGTTAAATGCCAAAAAATGTATAGTCATACCCTTCGGGAAAAACAAGGTAACCCCAAGCTACCATATAGGTGGCAATCCACTAAGCACAGAAGAGGTTATTAGGGACCTGGGGACCCAGGTTGACAGTGGCCTTTCTTTTGACACTCACATTGCTAAAGTGGTTAGAAAAACCTTCTACATTGCCCACCTGATCATGAAGGGATTCACATCCAGATCAAGTGAGGTCATTGTTCCCCTGTGCTCTTCACTTATCAGACCAATGATCGAGTACAATGCCCCATTCGGGATGTATCTCACCCGACACCTGCAGCAATTGGAGAGACCCCAAAAGTTCCTCACCAAAAGGATAAAGGGACTCCAAAATCTGTCATATGCTGCCAGACTGAAGAAACTCCAGCTCTATTCAGTCGCATACCGTCTGCTTAGAGGTGACCTGTGCCTGACATACAAGGCCATGTCCAACCTGGAATTAATGGACATGCTCCACCTCAAAAAATCCAAATCTACCAGATCCACTAGAGCAAGCGACTTAAACCTTAGCACGGATATAAATAGGACATGCTGGAGGGATAGATTTGTCACCCAGAGGCTCCCTATGTTGTGGAATAAAATCCCGGTCCATGTGAGGCAGAGCACCTCGCTGGCTCTGTTCAAGAGAAATCTTGACCGGTGGATGGGAGATCGTAGGTTTACCCCGGGAATCATCTCTGTGTCACTGCTGGACAGAGGCACAACAAACTAATGGGCACAGTATTTTTTAACATAAGGGGTGGCGTAAGCCACAAAAACTCTGGCTAGGCTTATAAATGCCTTAGGGCAGATAGCCTAATATAAACCTATGAACCTATGAACCTATTTGAAATGCTGTTCGATGTATGTGGAGTATGTTTTTACAAAGAATTATAGGAGCTGGTATAAACTTGCACCTCAAGTCTTTTGTTTGTACTGCGTAATTTGGAGCACATTTAAAATGACTACTTATTCAGTCAGGAAGGTTTCTAGGTTCCCTTTTCTGTTCTGTAGAATTTAGATTTAGTTGTCCTTCACACATGCATCAAAAACAATGGAAATGCTACAGAACAGAAAACTGAACTTAGAAACCTACTGTGATTGAAAGTTCACAAGTGCACCAGAAACTTTAAATCTTGCTGGTTTCCAGCTTTAGTTTACTGTTCTGTAGCATTAGGATTGGTTCTGGTGCATGTTTGAATGCCCACAATGGATTTTAACTGACCTTTCTACATTTCCTAGCAATATTTAAAATATGCCCCTGTTTTCTGTCCCCCCTTTCATCCATCTCAATATGAATGTATTGCACTAAGAGGTTAAGCGGTATGACACCCACCGTTATTACATTAAATTCATGCCCACAGTCTCATTTTTCTCCATTTTTTGCTTTTTTCTTTTCTGCCTTTGGAAGACCACAGTTTGATTCCTTCCACTCCAATGCACATGGTGTTTGGTTGCCATAGCAACAATTGCCATGAAAGTGTAAAGAACTGGATTTGCTATCTAACCCTGGTGCTCATACTGCATCCAAGCTAATGCCTGCCATTATTTTACTCTAAGCTGTTTAGTGAGCATAAAATAAAAATTAAAATGGGAAAAAGATGCAACAAAACTGTGAGTGTATGTGTGTATGAGAGTGCAAGCGACATCTAGCTAGCTGGTATTTTACAGAGTGCACTTGCTGTTTAGTGAGTGTAAAAGGTAAAGTAAACATTTAAAAAAGGTGCATGTGTGCCTCTGTGATAAGAGAAAAAGGAGTGTTTCTGAATGTGTATAAGTGTATTAAGTGTATGCCTGCTTGCGTGATTGAGTGCCAGGGTCAACCAGATACTAAGATGCATTGTGTTTTGGGGGCTACATCTTCGCAGGCTCAACCAGACACTAAGGAGGCAATGTACTGGCAAACCAGTGACATGCCCTTTTCAGCACTTGTGCTACTAGGGTGCGATTCTGTGGAGAGGGGGTGTACTGTTGGTTTGTGTGTATGTACTCTAACCGACTACTCAGTGTATTTGATGGCCACTAATGCTTTGTTTTACTGCTTGTGTTCTCTTGGATCAACTACTCAAGGGGTTGGTTGGAAAAATGTTTCATTTTGAGTGCTTCATTGTGTACTAGGGCTTACCACTGAAGTGGTCACTTAGGTAAATGCTTAATTTCAGTGAATATGATTACTGTGGGACTCCTTGGGTGTGGTGGGAAATGATTCATTTTAGTGTTTGTGTATTCTTAGACAGACCACTTAAATGCTGACCTGGAGAAATTGTACTCTTGCCCTGGAGAAACTATAATTTTACCATTACAACAACTACAACAGGGAGCCTTGGTGTAAACTGCTTCATTTCACTGCTTATGTGTACTGGGAAAGGTAGGTGAAGTTCTCCATTGGAGAAATGGTGCATTGTAACTGCTTGTGAGTACTAGGGTGGCAAATGTATTGGTCTGTTGGACAACTGTTTCCTTTCCATGCATGTGACTAGTATGGGACTCTGTGAAGATGGGCATTCATGTTAGTGCATGTGTGCACTGGGTGCTCATGTTTCTGTTTGGTATTTTTCAGCAGGACAGTTGAACGAAGGGGTCATTTGGGGAAATATTTATTTTTTGGTAATTGTGTGTTCTGGACAGTACTGCAGTGGTTCCTTTGGGAAATGTTTTTACTGTAATGCATGTCAGACTACTGATGGACAGATTGGGGGCAATGATTCATTGTAGTGTTTGTGTGTTCTAGGATAGACTACTAAACTGCTCACCTGGAAATTAGGGTTGGCTCATGGAATTGCAATCCAGATCTGCAGCACCCCACTTTTGGAGAGAATAAAATAGAAAATAAACACAGTTGGGATGAGATAGTAGGTGGGCATCAAATAATATGCTCAGAAGTCATTGTGGTTTGAAGTGCAGGAATATTGGTGGAAAACGGAATGTTAGGGTCAGCAAAGGGTTGGCTGGCAGTATGTTTTGGGGGCTGTTGACATATTTTTAATGCAATATCCTGGCAGTCTCAACCAGATACAAAGGAGGCAATGTGTTTTGGGGGCTGGTGATTTTTTAAACTAAAGCATCCTGTGAGGGTGAACCAGATACTAAGGAGGCAGTGTCTTTTGGAGTCTTTTGTGGATGTTTTAATATAATATCCTGGCAGGGTTGACCAGGCACTAAAAGTCAGTGTGCTTTGGCGGCTACTTGATTGTGGATGTCTTGATTATGGATGTTTTATTAGAAGAAAAAAAAATATCCTGACAGGGGTGCTACTAGATATGCACTGTGGTCTGGGGCCTGCTTGCAGATGAAATGTTTTTTTTTAAGTAATCCTTTTTCAGGGTCAATCAAGATCGATTAGGATGGTGTGTGGGTGTTTAAAACTCTGGCCTTGCAAGTGTGTATGGGTGAAGTGAAGTAAGATCACCTGTAAGCTCTTGACTATGATGAGAAAGAAATACAGAAATGTAACATTGTCTTCTCTCCTTTATTTTAAACCTTGCAGGCTCAAATCGGATACTGTGGATAAGCAATTAGTCTGGGCTGCTATGCCTAGTATGTGTGAATAAAATGAATGGCTTTACTGTTTACTCTTGCAAAGCAAGTAAGTACATGTGTATCTGAGTGAAGCAAGATTACCCACAAGCTCTAAACTCTGGCTATTGTTAATGTGAATGAAATACAACAGTGTTGTCTTTTAGCCATTTTGTCCGATAATGTGGGAGGAGTGGGCAAAAGGGGATTGTGGCCATGCGAATGAAGCAACTGGCCATTGCTGTTTACTGTTGTAATTCCGGCTTTGCAAGTTGTTTGTACTTTCAGATGAATGTAATTAGATCCTGAAATGTATGAGTCAATCTGAATGTGTTATTTCATATATATTCATGTGTATATTGAATGTCTGTTTAATGTTTGTAATATGTTAGAGCTTTTCTTACTGGACGTATGCCGAAAAGGTTTTTAACCAAAGCAAGTTGGACAAACCTGGGTATACACAAGTAAAATAAAATGAAAGGTATATTTATGTAAGGCAAGCTGGCACACAAGTTGTGATGAATGTTTCTCCATACCTCTCAACTGTACAGATTTTCACAGAATGTCCAGATTTTTGCCTCATATATGTTTTCATAAAATTGTGGTTTTCCTGCAAACTAGTGGCAAATCATTAGACTGAAGATAAAATAATAACTTTTGAGTTTCAGACCTCATACCCTTCAGAACATTTATGCTGTTGCAAAACCTGTTGTTCTATCCACTTTCTAAGTTTAAGAGTAATATTTAAAAAACGGTCCCTACTTTTGGGCCTTTGTCCCACTTTTATTTATGGCTTTGTCCAGATTTCTTGCCCTAAGAGGTTGAAAAGTATGCTGTCAACTAAATGACATTAATGCTTGTTAATTTAATCGTGGCGTGGCAACGCAGATACTAAATGAATATTCTGACCCTGCTCTTTTGTCATACTAACCCGTGCCACTGTCTCAAAACCAATGACACCTTTTGACAATGGAGTGACCTCGAATCTTACTTTTCATTTGGCATTGAACAAAAGGCAGGTTACCTGATACAGTACAATGTATGTTTACTTGCTGATGTGTACTCACTTTCATGTGGTCAAGAACAAGCACTTCTTTACTTTAGAGATGTTTGTTTTTTTGCTGTTATAGCACAACCTAAACCCCTCATTAGCTCAGAAATGTGACTTGGTCCACTGTTTGGTAGACTGCTCAGCATGTGCAACAGTGATTGAGCAGCTAATGTATGTAAATTGGTAAACATTGTTCCCACTGTATTAGAGATCTGCCCTGTGAAGTTAACCCCACCCCTGTCTCGTTGGCACCACCCCATTCAGGTGTTTCCTACAGTACACCTTTCATTTGAAGTCACCAGCTGCCACTGGAGAAATGTGTAATTTTCATGCATCAACCCAAACTGGAGCACCACTGGGGAAATGCTTCTTTCAGTGCGTCTGGGTACTGGGAGAGACTGCTGAATTGGTTGAGTAAATGCTTCACTGTATGTGCTGCTGTGTGACAGGCCAACTGCTTCTATTCTGTGCATATGGCTATTGTGTCTGGGTACTGGGAGAGACTGCTGAATTGGTTGAGTAAATGCATCACTGTACGTGCTGCTGTGTGACAGGCCAACTGCTTCTATTCCGTGCATGTGACTATTGTGGGACTCCTTTGTGATGAGAGGGATTTAATGATGGTGCTTCTGTGCATGTGCTGCTCATGTTTACTTGACCAGTGTACTGAAAGGGTCATTTGTGGAAATTTTCTGTTTTGGTAATTGTGTATACTCGGGCAGACCATTGAAGTGGTCATTTGAAGAAATGATTCTTTTACCACTTGCGTGAATATTGAGACTAGTGTCTGAATGTGTGGGGTAATTAGGCTTGTGCATGTGTAATTCAACCAAATACTGAGGGGAATTGATGGCCGCCATTGTCTGATTTCAGTGCACGTGGCCATTTTGATTGACTAATGAAGGGTTGCTGTTAAAATGCTTCACTGGTCTGCCCCAGTACACAGAAGCACCCAAAAATGAAGTGATTGCTGGGAAGATGTTTCATTTTAGTGTTTGTGACTACAGTGGTACTCCTTAGGAAGGTGGTGAGTTTAATTGCAATGCATGTGTGCACTTGGGCATACTATTGTGGATCTTGTGTGGCACTGAAATGTCTCTAGTGCTAGTATGTACTTGAACAGACTACTGAAGGGCAGACAATATAAAGTGGTCACTTTGTGGTGTTTAAACATCTACTGATGTTGTTGATGATGGGAGATATTCCATCTTTGCTCTTGTGTGAACAGCAAGTGACTAATTGTGGAGTGAATTACATTTTAGTGCTTGTGTACTGTCACTGTGTTAGCTTGTGGAACTGCTTCAATTCTCTGCCTGTGCTGGTGTAGGTATGGACATTCTACCCAAGCGTTCACTGGGGGAAAGTTTACATTGAGGGGACTACTGAAAGAGTTGTTCTAGGAAGTCTAATTTGCTGCTTCATTGCAGTGCTTCAGACTACTAAAGAATTGGTGCTACATTTCATTTTGTTAAGCAAACTGAGGTGCAAAGTGTGGTCTAATTTCTCTCTTTAGTATTGGTGTTCCCAAGCACCATCTAATGATGGCCTTGTTGTGGCACTGGCTTTCTGTTGGTGTGTCCTGTGTACTTGTGTATTCTAATTGGATGCTAACTGGTGAGATGTGGAATTGTGGTGGTTGGGCAACTGCAGAGGTGACCCACTCGACTGGATTCTGTCTGCTTGTAGTGCTCATGCAAAGCTGATGATATTCTGGAATAGGTTGTGTGTGATATAATTTTTATGTTTGAAAGTACTTTATCTATCCCCAGATGTGGTTACTTTGGGAAAATGCTTTGTAGTTTTTGTGCTTGTATGGCTTCAACTACAGAGGAACATGCTGGGGAGAAAATGCATTATGTTAGAGCCTCTGTGTACTTGGACAGCCAATTGAAATAGTTGCATGAACTGTGTTCAGTTGCTGCTTGGGCATAATATTGAAATGTTACCTTGTGCATATGTTTTAGTTTTGTGGCTTGCTGTGCAGTACTCAAGTGCTCTCCTTTGGAAATGTGTTCTTTTTAGTGCTTGTGTGCACAGGCCCAAACAACTTGAAGGGAGCAGTTGTGTGAATTGTTTTCACTTGCTGCTTCTGTAATATTCCCTGAGTTTTATTCACATTTGTTCATGTTTTACTATTGACCCTTTAATTTCCAAATATTTATACACACACTTTCTTGCTCAAGTTCTGTAATATCAGCTTTATTAAATTTATACATATGGCAAAGGCAATCTTACATTTATATAAATGAAAAACGTACAAAATATCACTTTAGTTACAGACCACGTACATCAGACACCATTGAAACAACTGTAGTTGTAAATGTTATACGCAAACCACTTACATCAGACACCATTGAAACAACTGCAGTTGTAAACATTATACATCACTTGTACACCATCCAGTCACTGTCAGTTAAGCATTATATGGCCCATTCAAATCCTGCCTCTTAAACCTCATTCCAGCTCTGGATATATTGTTCCCACAATTCCCATTTTTCCTCTGTAGTTTGCTTCTTCCCTTTTCTAAAGATCCCAATTCCAGTTGTTTTATCTGTTACTACATTCACTACTTCTAGTAAAGTTGGTCTAGACTTTGATTTCCAATTTTTAGTAATTACTTTTTTGGCAGCCACCATAATTACTCAGCAAGGCTTTACTGTGTCTAGGCAATTCTAATTCTGTAGCATAACTCAACAAATCATCTCCCCAGTTAGTCCAGTCTTCTCACCCAGCATCTCTGACTTCCAGAATGATGACATTCCTGTCTCAAATTGATGGTTTCTCGATGCTGCAGCTTTGCTGCTTCAAAGGTTGCGTTTTCATATCCACACCAAATGACATTCTTGTATCATCTAAACAAGTTTGGACCACTTGCAGTTTTGCTCTCAGTTCTTCGAATAATTATACAGTCATCAACAAAAATAATATGAGAATTAAGGGCAAGGCAGAAAGCAGTGGTGACTTTGCAGGCACTCCATAACCTCTTTATGATCTTTTTTTTGTGTAATTTTCTATCTGGATGCCTTTGCCTGTATTTCTTTGACTATCTTTGTGGCTGCCTGTTTTGTCTAAATTTTGGTTTCTCTTCAGCTTTAATATTGCACCATATCTTTCTTTCCTATGTCTATATTTTTTCTACCTTTCAAAAATCTCTAGGTTTTGTTTATATTTTCACACTTCATTAGATGCTGCTTTTTCCAAAAGTATAAAAATTTATTGGTCTACATAATCTTTTCCATAAATTTGTTTTAATGAACACTTTTATTTAACGCTTGTGACAGTTTTTCTTATGGAAGTATTTTTTTTTCCTCTAATTTCTCTCAAACTTTTTTTTTGCATCTTTCGATTCTGGGCTTCTTGCACAAGTAACAATATATAATTTCTTATACTCAATTAGTCATTCCATCTTCCATATGTCTCTTTTGGCCTATCACTTTTTTGTGATTTTTTTTTTTTTTTGCAGACTGCTACTTCAATGGGGGGGGGTGGTGGCTGTGCTCCCTCAGGCTGCAATCGGGCTGCTGACTATGCTCCCCCTGACTACAATGGGGGTGGTGACTATGCTCCCCCCTGGTTACACTTGAGGTGGTGACTGGGTGACTGTACTTCCCCCTGCTGGCTGCAATGGGGGTGGTGACTATGCTCCCCCCTGGCTACACTTGAAGTGGTGACTGTGCTTCCCCTGGCTGCAATGGGAATGGTGACTGTGCTCCCCCTGGCTGCAATGGGGGTGGTGACTGTGCTCCCTCCTGGCTGCAGTGGGGATGATGACTGTGCTCCCTCCTGGCTGCGATGGGGGTGGTGACTGTGACCCTTCCCCTGGCTGTGATGGTGACTGTGCTCCCCAGGTCAGTGCAGTACTTCATTGCATGTATTGTGTATCGGCAGATGATGCAGGTTGCTGCATTACTTCATTGTATGTGTTGTGTATCGGTAGATGATGTAATGACATACAAAACATTTTCTGGTGGCTTACTGCACAAAGATAGAATCTTACTCTGCACAAGCTTTCTTACTGAACCCCCCCAGCTGCGATGGTGGCTGTGCTCCCCCCCGGCTGCGATGGTGGCCTGTGCTCCCCCCTCCAGCTGCAATGGTGGCCGTGCTCCCACCGGCTGCAGTGGTGGCCATGCTCCCCCCGGCTGCGATGGTGGCTGTGCTCCCCCTGGCTGAGAGGGTGGCCGTGCTCCTCCTGGCTGTGATGGTGGCCATGCTCCACCCCGGCTGCGATGGTGGCCATGGTCCCCCCGTAGCTGCGATGGTGGTTGTGCTCCCCCCGGCTGCTATGGTGGCTGTGCTCCCCCCTGGCTGCGATGGTGGCTGTGCTCCTCCCCCCTCCTCGGCTGCGATAGTGGCCATGCTCCTCCCCCCTGCCCAGCTTGCGATGGTGGCCGTGCTTCTCCCCCCCCCAGCTGCGATGGTGGCTCTGCCCTCCCCGGATGTGATGCTGGCTGTGCTCCTCCCCCCCTCCCCGGCTTCAATGGTGGCCGTGCTCCACCCACCCTTCCCGGCTGCGATGGTGGCCGTGCTCCTTTCCCCCCTGGCTGCGATGGTGGCCATGCTCCTCTCCCCGGCTGCTGCAGTACTTCACTGTATGTTTTGGGTATCGGCAGATGATCTAATGACATGCAAAACAATTTCTGGTGGCTTACTGGGCAAAGATAGCATCTTACTCTGTACAAGCTTTCTTAGCAAATGTAGCACAGTGTATCAGTACTTGACAGTAAACCCATACTTCTAGCGGTTATGTACTGATCAGCATTATACCTGTAGGGCTGTTCTGGTAGCTTTGTACAGGCTCACTTGAAGCCTTATCAAAGCTTTCTTGATTGTGTACTGTCTGCAGTTATCTGAAAAGTAAATTTCATGAACTTAAGTGTTTACCTGCTACCCTCTGTTTGTAATGAGCACACTCAGCTGAGGTGCTTGATACATTTTATGCCAGTCAGCTGTATATTAGGACTTAGACATATATGACACACTAGGTTAGCTTAGCAATTTTTTTTTGGATGGACGATTATAACACATTTTTCGGGGTATCTATTTTTTCTCATAGCGTAATTGCCCTCATGGCATTTCAAGGACAGCAGAGTTCAAGACAGCGGTATCAGTTTGAGCTGACATATCATCCTGGAGAGCCAAGGAAGAAGCATCGTATGTGCAGCAACAGTGACATGGAACAGCAATCTGTGGATCCCGATGTCTCTACTCTGATGGACATGACATGATGCTTATGTGGCCACTGTACAATGATGAACATGGCATGTGAATGTGACTGTTGTGTCATCACCACATGCTACTGGAAAATGGAGAGAAACTCCACATCAGGTCAAAATACATGCATAACTATGCATCTAAAGTGTGAATCAGCTTGCTAATTACCACACATCCTGCAAATGATATTTGTACATAAGTGTATGCTTAGAAGAAGATTCCAGCAAACAAAAAGGACAAACAGGTGCAACTCTTACTATGTGTGTGACTGTACTGCTGAGTGGGTACCCATGTACCCATGTGATGGGCTGCCTGTGTCAGATTGTAAGGTCCATGGGAAAACATAGATGGCAGCAGATAATCAGAGCAATAGTACTGTACAGCTGTGTCAGTAAGTCAGGGCATGTAGATGTGGAAGTGTTGTGTACTACTGGGGACTACCAATGTTAAGTGCAGTGTGGCTTGACAGTTATGCACATTGCAACAGTGTAGACATTCCTTATGTGGTGTTGGCCATGAATGGACTTGGGTACAAATGTATTCCACTGGTCTATATGTAGTGACATTATTTTTATTTCAGGTTGTACCATCTGGTGGCATACAGTGCCTAGTTCTGTGTGTCTGTAACAATTGCAAACTTGGCTTCGGCAATTGTATGATCCTTCCCACTTGTGTTTCAATGTATATGAGCAGACTTTCCAGTGGAAGACACAGATGATGGTTACACTAGGGTTCACCCTTTTGAGGGGCTGGATTTTTTGAGTATTGAAATGTCATTTGGCTAATTTAAGTTTATAAACTAACATATAACTAAATTGGATATTCCTTTTAAGTGCTTCTATCCCATTCCTTATTGTGAATTTTAAACATCCGAAAGTCCCAGTAATTGAGCGGGTTCCCAAGGTACACAATTCTATCTCTGCCCCAGCAATGAGACCAATTGTCTCTGGTTGGGGCTGGGTGACGGAACCACTTTCTAAGTTTCTAGAATCGCAGATAAAATTGAATTTTGAACAAACAGGTACTATTTTACGTGATACTAATGAATTTTTGTGTGGCTTATATGAATGGTCAGTGGGAAAGGATTTAAAAAAATGTTTTGTAACTCGAAGATTCTTTGTTTACTGTGATCCCTATAGAGTTTGGTATACACTCTGTAAAAAAATTCCTGTTGGAATTCACTGAATACGAACAGCTATATATTGCTACACTATGAGCTAATGGAGATGGTACTATCTAATCTTTTTTATTTCAAAGACAGCTGTATAGACAAATACAGGGTGTTGCAATGGGAACAGCAGTGGCTAATATGTTTGCTAATATAGTTATGTATATTTGGGAGTATGAGCATATGATTTCACATAAAAACCTATTTAGAGAATATTCTTTATCGTTGATTTGCTGACTGTTTTTGATATGGAAAGGTAATAAGACTACATTTGATCTGTTTTTCAAACATGTATAAGGGTATGAATGAATTTGAGGTTTAAAACCTGTATATCTACTGAGCAGATAGATTTCTTAGACATAACGATCATGAAGAATAAAAAAGGGTAATTAGAAACATCTTTATATAAAAAAAAAACATGAAATGAAATCTACTACATAGTAGTATGTGCCTATATTTCACATTTAAAATGTTAATCAGTTTCTTAGAGTGTCAGAATCGAATCTGCCTCTGGCATTTTTTTGAAGCCATATTGCTCAGACTCAGCTCCACGTGGTCCTGTTGAGTCTTCTACAGAGAACTGAAAAAAAGCGACTGCTTTCCTGATTAAGTATCCTGCTGTTTTTTATATTTGTTTTACCTTCTACTGCTTACCTAGAGCAAGCTTTAACTGTTTTCATAGTTATTTACTGCATTTTAAATTAGTCTAATTCAGTGTTTGTTTGCTGTTTAATTTAATTGTTTGGCTGCCCACTAAAGTGGTGACTTATTGCCTTTTCTGCATTTAGCACGGAGTTGCCACTAGAGCACCATCGGGGGGCGCCGGTTAAACAAGGTTAAACTATTTCTGACTCCGTAAAGTCTGCTCTTCATTTTTTCCCTTAGAACTGCTCTACTTGTAATCTAAAGTTTATTCTCTATCTGTAAAGCTCAGCACTTGTTCCTAAAGCTTTTTTAGTCAGGTAAAGCACTTCTATATTATACAGCTTAAAACCCCCTTGAGTACCCACTTCCCTATAGGTCCTTTCTGACTCAGTTACACAGCAAACTTTTTCATTTCTTCTAGCATGTCAAAGGGTCAGTTGCTAGCATCCTCTCCTGCTCAGCTGGTGAATCTAATATTGAGGCAATGTTACAATTGCCTCATGTAACAACCCTCTCCTCCTCCCACAAAATGCAAATACATAGATGCAACTATAAACTCAGGACTGGCAAAACCAGACAGGAGGAGAAGGTAACCACACACACCATAAACCCAGTCTCACATAGAACTGTCACAACTACAAATCAAACACATAAACACACAAAGACATACAGGCACTGATCAAAAATCTACCAAAACAGCAGAGGCCTCCAAAGCAGACGCCCAAACAACTGCCACCTCATGACATAACACAAGCAACACATAGATCACAAAGTCAGTGTGCAAATCAGTCACAGCCCTTAAGGCCAAACACAATGCCAGACACACTTGTCATAGGTGACTCCATAGTCAGACACACTGACGTCCCACTCACCAGACTGAACAAGGAGAGGGTCACAGTAAGCTGCCTGTCGGGTGCTAGAATCCGCCACATAACACAAGCACTCAGGTCACTCCACAGCAAGTACAAGTATGACTCAGTCATTGTCCATGAATGACCTGAGACATACCTCCCTGGACTACATGAAAAGAGACATAAAGGAGCTCTCAGATTATGTAGCCCAGGCTGGTATGACCCTGACCCTGAGCAGTATCCTACCTTCACCAAGAATGATGCCACAATACAGAGACAAAATGATCAGTTTTAATAATTGGCTTAATTTCTGGTGTCATTCTATACAATGTCTGTCTGCCTGGAATGACAGCACCTATCACCCTGGGTTTCCGGATATTGGCAAAGGCTCACCCCATAGTGCCTTTTTAGACAAGGCTCAAATTCTAAACCTAGAAAACAATAATGGAAAAAACTAAGGGTAATGCTGCTCAATGCCAGAAGTCTAAATCTCAAGATGCACGCCCTCGAAGCCCTCCTCAGTATGGAGAACATCGATGTCTGTGCTGTGACTGAAACCTGGTTCAAGGCTCCTGAGAGCACCCTGACACTATCAGGTTTTACCTCATATCATGCTTTCCGGCCCCAAAACCCGGACCATACCACAAAAGGAGGGGGTGTATCCATATTCATCAAGGATACCCACACCTCCAGGCTGGTGGCAACTCGCATCAGAGACCATTCAGGTGCAATTAACCATAGGCAAAACTGCTCTACAGTTTGTATCATGTTACAGGCCACCCTCTCAAACTCAGGCACCCCACACAGCCTTCCTGAAGACACTGGAGAGTATAAATGTCTCTCCAAACACCATCATATTGGGTGACTTCAACTACCCAAACATAGACTGGGAACATTACTCAAGCCCCAATACCCTAGCCCAAAGGTTCCTGGAGTTCATAAACTCAAATGCTATGGAACAACTTGTCACCATTCTCACAAGAGGTGAAAATATACTAGACCTGATCATCACAAACATGGGGACAAAATGCTCCACACGGAAGTATATCCCTCATTGGTGAGATCAGACCATAAACTAATCTCACTGGAGATCCACATCCACCCCCAACAAAAGACCACAGTGAAGAACTTCTCAAAAGCCAACTTCACACTTAAGACTGGTGTGGTATCCTTCAAGGCCCCTGAGCCATTGGAAACCACAGCCAACGCTGCTGAATCCCTTACAAATGCTTTCTAAGAGCACCTCCAGGATTGCATGGATCAAGCAATCCCAAATAAAATCAAGACCCTTTCCACCAAAGGCAGATCTGGTGGACCCCAGCCATAAACAAACTTTACAACAAGAGGAGAAAGCTACTATAAGATAGAGCAAAATCCCTAAAAGGGAAGACATCTCTGATCAATACTAGTAAAAAACTACGATCACTCATAAAATCATCCAAGGCCAACTTTGAGAGGAAAAATCGCCAAGGACTCAAAAGACAATCATAAGGCCTTCTTTAGCTATGTTAGAAATCTGGGTGGAAACTCCCAGATATGCTCAGAATTAGTCCAAAATGATACAAAAATCACTGAACCCATAGACATTGCAAACATACTGGCAGACAGGTCCAGTGAAAATTTCTCCCTCCCCAAAAGGAGAAATATCTATCCCAGCAGAGTGTAGCCTCCCAATCATCTCAAATGCCCAGGTGAGAGCTGCTCTCTCTAAAGCTAAAGACACAGCATCAATGGGACTGGATGGTGTCCCTGGCTGTGTGCTACACGAACTCAATGAGGAACTAAACCCACACATAAGGCTGCTGTTTAATCTTAGCCTTACCACAGGATACATACCCAAAGAGTGGCATACGGCAACTGTGGTCCCACTCCACAAAGGCGGTGCTTCTACAGACCAACAAGCCTGGTCTGCAAAGCTATGGAGAGGATCATAATGGAACTCATAAATAAAGACATAGGGGACCTACAGACATTGGATCCCTTTGTCAAGGGCAGATCATGCCTCTTGAACTTGGTCGACTTTTTTGAAACAGTCACCAAGGCCTTTGATGAGGGTAAGGCAGTTCACACAGCCTACCTTGATCTTGCAAAAGCTTTCGACACAATACCCCACTCGGGTATCATAGAAAAGCTTACCAGCTTAAATGTAAACCCATATGTCACAAGATGGGTTGCAAACTGGCTCAAGGACAGAACCCACAGGGTTAGAGTTACTGGTGCCATGTCAGACTCCAAGCTGGTCTGGCGGTGTCCCACAAGGCTCAGTCCTGGGCCCCCTCTTGTTGGGCATCTACTTTTCAGAAGTGCAGGCAAACATAGGAGGATTGTGGCTGACAAAGTTTGCAGATGACTGGAAACTGGGCCATAGTTGAAAATCCATCAGACACAGATATCCTTCAGAGAGGTCTCATAGAAATGGATAACTGGTGCCAGAGCCATGGCCTTAAGCTAAATGCCAAAATGTATAGTCATACCCTTTGGTAAAAACAAGGTAACCCCAAGTTACCACATAGGTGGCAATCCATTAAGCACAGAAGAGGTTATCAGGGACCTGGGGACCCAAGTTGACAGTAACCTTTCTTTTGACACTCACATTGCCAAAGTGGTTAGGAGGACCTTCTACATTGCCCACCTGATTATGAAGGGATTCACATCCAGATCAAGGGAGGTCATTGTTCTGTACTCTTCACTTATCAGACCAATGATTGAGTACAATGCCCCATCTGAATGTATCTTACCCGACACCTTCAGCAATTGGAAAGACCCCAAAAGTTCCTCACCAAAAGGATAAAGGGGCTCAAAAATATGCCATATGCTGCCCGACTGAAGAAACTCCAGCTCTATTCAGTCGCATACCATCTGCTCAGAGGTGACCTGTGCCTGACATACAAGGCCATGTCCAACCCAGAAATAATGGACATGCTCCACCTCAAAAAATCCAAATCCACCAGAGCCACAAGAGCAAGAGACTTAAACCTCAACACGGATATAAATAGGATGTGCTGGAGGGACAGATTCATCACCCAGAGACTCCCTATGCTGTGGAACAGAATCCGGTCCATGTGAGACAGAGCACCTCGCTGGCTCTGTTCAAGAGGAATCTTGACCAGTGGATGGGAGATCGTAGGTTTACCATCATCTCTGTATCACTGCTGGACAGAGGCACGGCAAACTAATGGGTATAGTATTCTTCAACCTAAGGGGTGGTGAAAGCCACACAACTCTGGCTAGGCTTATAAATGCCCTAGGGCAGATAGCCTAGTATGAACCTATGAACCTATGAATACTATGGAGACTAATATGCTTAACCAGATGGACTCAGCAGTAGGAGTTTATACAAAGAGGGTATCGCCACGAAGAAGTAATAGCTATCTGTGAAGACATAAAGGAGCAAAGGGGGTCTCAAGCAAGACCTCATTTCTCTGCAAAACAACCAAGCAATTTTATTTATTTATTTTTTATTTATTATTTGTTGACCGGGAAAGTCCGACTAGGTTCAACAGATCCTGTTTTCAGCAGAGGCCCGGGGAAAAATGCTCCAGAAGCATGTCTTTAGAATGTGGGAGGAAACTGGAGTACCCAGAGGAAACCCACGCGAATACAGGGAGAATATGCAAACTCCACACAGAAGGCACCCCAGCCAAGAATCGAACCAGAGAACCGCTTGCTGTGAGGCGACAGCATTAACCGCTGCACCACTGCGCCGCCCAATTCCTTAAAACTATTAAATCATTCTAAAATGAAGGACATGAATAATTATATGAGATGTATATTACATATAATAATAGCACCTCAACTGTTAAACAAAACCTAAACATTGGTATATGTTACAAGATATTAGAGCTTAAGAATTTTATTGCTAACAGCCCTAGTTTTTTGCACAAGAGGCATAGAAATCTTAAATGTTGTTATAAGGAGCAACTAAAAACCTGGATCAATGAAAAATAAGGTAAAACAGGTACATTTAGATGCAGCACCATGAATCTTGTTTACTTAGCAAAATGTGAACAATGCAAGTAATTTTATATAGGGAAAAATGAACCAGAGACTCAAAGACCGTATTTGTAGCCATATATCAGAAATAAATACAAACTTACAAATGCATTATATAGACATATTTTAGAAAAGGGTGAAAATCATAATTTTAATTTTGTAATTTTAGAAGTGTGTATAGAAAACATGAGAGAAGATATTTTATTGAAGACAGAATTAGCAGAGCTAAGATGGATACTACGCCTTAATGCCCCTGTTCCACCAGGTTTAAATGGTGTAGCTCCTTTAAAGCCTATTTTGAAAGACAAACAATTAATTGAATAATTTGTCATGTGATTCTAGATTACTATTTATTGTTGTGTAGCAGTTATGCATTTTAATGGTAACGCCTGAGGAAGCCCTTTTGGTGAAGTTGTAACTTGCATTTTTATTGTGCGTTTGTCTGGCAGTCTGTGTGTAAATCTACCACCACCTTTACTGTCGTGGTTCCAGTGGCTTTTTGTTTTCTGTTACAATTACCCTGTGAAGTCATTAGATTTATCAGAGGCCTGTTTATTTTGTAATGTATGCATGAAGAGCAGTGCTTCAAAGACAATGTGCATACTTTCAACAGTTTTTTTTCTAGAAGTTACTGATGACCCCAATAGATGCCAGATAAGGTAATGTTGAGGTATTATAGAGCAACCACAGGAAAAAGTGAAATCACGTTTTGGATATCCACCAATACAACTGGGAATATATCAAGCCTGGATGAGTGGTCAGTCACAGGCAGCGCACTCAGGGTTCATAGACATTTGCTTTACCTGTTGTGCCACAGTACATAGTATGGCTGCAGTATATTACACAGCACAGGTGTTTTATTAACTCAGCTCTGCTACCATGTGATGAACACTAGAATCACATGTTCATGAATGTAATTGGTATTAGTAGCACAGCAGTCAGGCTGAAGTGTCAATAAAGCAACTTTGAAATACAATACAAGGGGAAACTTTTATAATAGGGAAACTTAGTGTTCTAAATGTACTGCTGTTAGACAAGGAAGTTATGCAGTCCGTGTAATGCTGTGATGAATAAGATAACTTACGTTCTGCTTGGCAGCCAGGGCATTCAATGGATACTGAGAAACAAATGGGCTAAAGGTTTGCCACTGACATACACAGCAGTTAAGGACTTGTCTCACACGAAGGAAGCAATTATTGTAGCTAGACATTTAACTGGAGATTGATTAGAGCTGTTGTTGATGTCCTGTTGAAGTGGGAAAAGTTATGCTGACTGTGACTATTGAGAGTTTACCTGGAATGTCCTTTGTGAGTAATACGTGGTCAGTATGATTTGATCAGTACTGCTTTGTTTTTTTTCTTCAGGTGACTGTAGCCATGCTGGCGTGCTTTGCCTATGGCTGTCTCATCTGCCACCTGGTGTATCATTCCATCTCTCCACATGACATTAAGTTGTGTACATGATGGGTGATTAACTGTGGGACATATGTCGGTAACAAGTTTGTCAAAGAAGTGGTCAGCAGTGCAAACCATGGCATTTCCTGTGCTCCAAACATTTTGAGGAGAGCCAATTTGAACTGAACTACAAGCATCAGCTACTTGTGGATGACATGGAAGCCAAGGTGTTCGATTCAGTGACTAGACAAGCTATACCAACATTTTTTTGCTTTCTATCAAAACATCCAAGGACATCGTCAGTATGTTGGCTGCAGTGCAAACAGCAAACTGTAAGAATATTTGTTGTTCACATACTGTTTTAATGTGCATATTAGCATTTGCTTAGCGGGACAGTTAGACTATGATTTGACACGTTAGGACTATTGCCATTTAATGCATTCACTATCCCAGCAGCTTATTGATGTACTTCTGACAACAATGCAACCTACATTGCAAGACGTTGTGAATGAACAACTTTGTCAGCAATGCAAGGTAAATATAATTCCATTTTCAGGTCTGTATATCAAGCTGTAAGAACTTCTAAGGTCAGTCTTAAATTATGACAAATGCCTGTTTTGTCTCTGTCACAGACTAATATCCCTGTCCCGAGACAGAATCAAAGTGAGCCAGTGGCTTAGGTAGCGCAGCACAGTGTGGTTCAAGATCAACTGGAAGACTATCCTGTGATTGAACATGTGGAGGTAAGTGGGGACGAATGGTAAGTGCCTTCCTGTCCAGAAGAGGTTAGTTGTTAGAAATGGGTTAGTGGGCATGTGCTAACTTACAAAAATTAGTGGTAAAGCATTTGGTGTAGTGGTCAGATTAGGGTTGCTGGAGAAAGCAAGAGCATTTTAAATGGAGATATGAGTAGTACTGGACTACTGAATTGAGGATGTGCTGTCAGGAGAACATCAGTGAAGAATATGCATCTGCTGTCATGTCCTGTCAAGACAGAGTTGTGTGTAGTGTTATAAGTACTGTAATTTTTTGGGGGGATTGTGTACCAACATCTGCATTGCCCAATCATATGCCATTTAGAAATGGTGTTATATGATATTGGTTTTATCTGCTTTGACCATGCTTTATTGGAAATGCTGCATATCTAAGTCAACTGGTAAATGGGTTATTCAGTCTAAAGGCCTTGACCTGGTATGCAACATTAATAGAACCTGCTGGAGGAACAGATTTTGAAACAGATTCCCGCTTAATGTCAAGTAGAGCACCTCATTGAACCTCTTCAACACAATCTGGATGATTGGATGGCTAACTAAATTCACTCTGGGGGTACCGCATGTATATTACAACATCAAAGCTTTAGTTAATCGAATAACTAAAGCTCGATCTTGTAATATCAACAGCTAAAATTGTCGAATGGCCGATTCAACCAAGGGAAACACTTTGGCCAAATCAAAAAAAAAACTATTCATCCAAAATCAAGTGGGGGGCTTCGTCCCCCACAGCCTCTGATGTGAGGGGGATGTGCCCCCGACACCCCCCTACCTAAATATACCAACTCTGAGATTGCTCCAAATTGGAGAAACGGGCATACTCCACATAACGGCTGAGGGAAGTGTTTCCCTGGGTTAAATTGGCCGTTCAACAATTTACGTTTTCAATATTACAAGTTTGAGCTTTACTTATTCGATTAAGTAAAGCTTCGATCTTGTAATATAGACCTGGGGTACCACCTATTTCCCTCTTGAACAGGGGTATTATGTGCTGATCCTGGAAATAAGGGTAAAACTTGGCTAGGCTTGAAGGGGCCCTTGGGTCATTAGCCTATTAACCTATGATCTGGCCTAATCAGAACACTAATGGTTGATAGTAGCCAAAGAGTTAAGAATAGTAATGGTAAAAAATGAGGCAAAGCTAATGGGAAAGAATAGTGTACTTAATGACACTAAACCTGGTTATAAGAGTGCTTAAGATGATTTAAATGAGTGTGAAAGTCTGAAACATGCAAATGTGACCCTGTAACCTGAGGAGCATGCTCTGAAGGGAAGAATGGTAAGTGCCTTCCTGCCCAGAAGAGGTTAGTGGTGAGGTGGATGTGCACATCCACATGTGGCTTAGCTTTTTAAGATCTTGACACAGTATTGCAGTGAGCATTGCCTTATTAATTTTGGTTTTGTAATTGCAGGTATAAGTGGCAGGATTGTATGAATCGGTAGTCGAAAGTATATAAATCTGCGCAATGAAAATTGAGAATTGTAGTAGGAATACTCTTACATACCAAACGTTCCACTGAAAGAAAGGTTGCAGCATAGGAGTTCAAGCCAAGTTACTGAACCTTAAAACATGACCTTGAAAGATGATTGATGCAGCTGTACAATTTCCAGAGATTGGAGTCTCACCATTGATGGACCACACAGTGCAAAAAGTCCAAAGTTGTTCAAATGGAAATGACTGAACCAGAACCACTAGAAGATTAAGTTGCTGTGATGTGGGCAGCTATAACATGAGTGTGAATGCATGTTTTCGACAAGAGGATGAGAGCTGCAGTGAAGCAGCCACATGTAGCTCAAGTGCATATATCTCTTCAGATGAAAGCTAGCAGCACTCCAGTCAAGCTTCCAGAAATCCATAACACAAGCAGGCAGCGACTCCTCAGTTTCACAGTAGACAAATGATATCAAAAAGGATCCAGAGCCAAAGTTCATTGTTTGAGTCTTCCCTTGATTCCCTGCTGTTAAAATTGACCTGTCCACAATACTAAACACCTGTTGTTGAAGTGGAAAATAAATCAGTTGGGTGTGTATGTATCTCTGAAGGTATCCTGCATTAGTGGACATGAAGCTCTTGAGTGGCAAAGTCAACCGGTAATAGGCCGAAAGCCAGCTGGCAATCTACTGCTTGCATCATCTGTCCCTTTCAGTGGAGCACAATTCAGTACATATTTAGGACTGGAATTTCAGTGAGATGACCTATTCCATTCAAAGGTATTTGCTGCCAGTATTGCAGCATACCTGGATACAGCATCACAATCCTCTACTGGCAGATACAGTAGGAGAGGAAATAAAGGTTAGCTGGAGATGGGCAGTGTGATAGTCCAGGATATTCAGCCAAATACTGCTGTTATAGCATGACGGACCTGGATTCCTCATTAATTTTTCCCTTAAGCAGGTTTGCACAGGGGTATCTTCAGTGGCGCTGGAGAAAGCTTTCATGAAGTGTAAGACTACCTTGATGGATAAGAATATTAATGTAAGCATTGTGGTAACAGACAGACATCATGGGATCAGATTTTTGATGCACAAGGAATTTCCAGAGGTGAGTCACCAGTTTGATGTGTAGCATATGACCAAAAGCTTGGCTAAGAATTACAGAAGCAGGCAAAAGGAGAGGAAAATGAAAATTGCTGCAGTGGTGTCACAGCATTTCCAATCATCTGTGGTGGTGTGCTGAAATGAGCAAAGGTGATGAAGTTGTACTACAGGAGAAATGGTTGTCATTGCTCTACCATGTAACAGACCAACAGTTGGAGTGGTGCAAAGGTTTCTTGTTGCAGTCATCAGATGCCAGTCATTGCTAGGGATAAGTGTCATGAAGATCATGCATGCATTAAACAGGATTGTTGCAAACTCAGTTCTTAAAGATTTGAAGCACATAAAAGTTCTGCCACACTGGCAACCTGGAGGTGTTCCATGCAGTACTGTGCAAGTACCGCCCCAAGCTTCAGCACTTCAGTTTTGCAAGAATGAAAGCATGAATCATACAGGCCATCCTTGATAGTAATTGAAAACCTCAGTCATAATCAAGCAGTGGTCTAATTACCTACCGAAAAGTTGGCGCCAAAAGGAGAGCTTCAGTACAGTGTGGTGTACCCAAAGGTAAAGCAGGAATGGGTCATGAAACCAATATTTAAATGAAAGTTTAATTACATATATGACCTGATGATGGAAGTCATAAGAGCAAAAAGAGGTATTTTTGGAAACTAAACCCATGTAGGTACCCAACATTCCAAAGAATATTGTTAGGTGCGAGTGTCCAGAGAAGACACTGGTGATTGGAAGACATATTTCCTAGATTTGGAAAAAGTATTGAAAATCCAGGCTGGTACAGTACAGTTGCAACTGTAGATTGGGTAAGTACCATTTGACCCAGAATTTTTCCTGTCTTCAATGTATTTTATCTCATTGGAGTTTGTGTGCATAATGTCTGTGTAAATGGGTATATGGGGTGTGTTGCCAGTAAACAGTGATATTGGGGTTCTTAGCAGTTTACATAGGATCATAGTAAGTTACTATGCTAATGTCCCTAGGGCCCTTATAAGCCTAGCCAAGTTCTACCCTTTTTTCCACAGATGGCACCTATTGCCCCTGTCTGAGAGACACAGGTGGATCCCCGGGGTGAATTTACTGTTACCCATCCAATCATCCAAATTTTGTTTGAAGAGGGCCAATGAGGTAATCTGACATGAAGTGGGAGTCTGTTCCACAGGTGGGGTAACCTCTGGGAGATCTGTCCCTCCAGCAGGTTCTGTTAATGTCACATACCATGTTAACGTATTGGGAGTGAGTAACCCAAGTACCATTTGACTTGCAAATATGCAGCATTTTCAATAAAGCAGGATGAGAGATTGCCTTATATGGAAGGCAGAGATTGCCTCTGAGCAGTTTGTATGAAACAAAATAAAGTGACTGTGATTTCAAATGATCCACATAGGATAGATGCTGAAGACCTTGAATTTTCCTTTGTGAGGAACATTTGTGGAGTGAAGGTTTCACATAACCTGTTGGATAGCAAGGTTAGCTATGTCCACTGGTTCAGTAGATATGGTAACAAACTGCTAATTTGACACAAAAGTGTGCCTTTCCTTTTAGGTTACAGATGTAACTAAAGAACGCCTTATGGTTGTTCTCAGTTGAGGAAACTAATTTGGATTTGTAGTTTACTTTGGAGGATCTCACATGAAGTCTTATTTGCTTGTTTAAGCTGAGGGAGCGTTTCCAGTTTAGGGCTCGCTCCTTCTTACTCAGACAGCAATTTCATCCTCTTATTGTAGAGCTTGTTAATGACAGTTGTCCACCAGGCAGGTTTGCTCTTCCTTGAGCCTGGTTTGGTCAGTGCAGTTATACAGGTGATAGTATAAAGCATTGCTGTAGAACTCTGCATAGTTACCATGTCCATTTGAGGGGAGAGGTAGAGTGAAGCTCATGTAACCTCATGCACACCCCAGAACTACACCCTTACTGTGCTGCATTCAAACTGTTCCTTACTTCTACCCCACTAAGTCCGTCTTTTTACAGCCCTATCCTTCCTTTTGGCTCTTCAGAAATCAATGACATATGTTTTTTTCCCTCCTCCATCCTATGTTGTCCTCATTTCTGAACTTAACCACCTTTCTCTTCCCCTGCCACTGCCACTTGTATACTATTTCCTAATGCAGGTAATCTTGTAGAAGTAATTTTTTTACCTCCTCTGTTAAAACCACATCTTGATATTTCATCTGTTTTTTTACATATTAAATTGTTGTATCTCCTCTGTTAATATTACAGCATACATACATTATTGTGTTAATACTGACTTTTCTACTTCATTCCTCCTACTGCTGTCTTCTTCTGAATTTGCTGAGCTCTACTCAGTTACAAATCTCCTTTCCTTCTAGCTGCTCTCCTTCTAGAACTTTCTTTTTACATTGTTCTCTCTCTCTCATTACTTTTACCTTTCTCCAAGGACTGTAAAACCCAGTAGCAGTGTATCTGTCATTCTCTCTCCATTTTGGTGAATGTTACCCCGCCCCTCCTGCAGAAACTCCAATTACAAGCTAGCAGAACATTTCAAATACACCTCACTCAGACCAGCGCCATTTTAAACTATTCTAGCCTGTTCTACCTGCTGTTTTGGCATCTTCCAGTAGTGTGACCTCCATGTAAGTTCTGTTCATTTTTTTTTCTCTATAGAAATCCAAGGATTCTCAGAATAAGTGCTAATTATTTGTTATAAGCAGTAAGATATGCCACCATTTACAAGTGTATATATTTAAAAGGTTATGCTCAACCCGTGGTCTTGGTATCAAACTGAACTCTGCTTATCCATTACTGTTTTAAGATGGTTTATTATTCTTTTTTGTTTGTTTTTATTGTGACTTTATTGACCATTTAGCTCATATTATTGAAACTATTGTGTAACTATCACTGTTTTAAAGAAAGATACTGTGCTTTATCAGCTGTATTCCCAACTAAGAGCAAACTAATTTAACTGCTCACTATATGTTTAAACTGGGATGTAATGTAATTCCTTATAGTTTGCAGACATTCAGTTGCTATAGTGTAGTAATGCCTTGTACTATATATTCTGTTATAGGTAAGACTGTCATATGTTACAGTGACGGTTTCACACAAGCCAAGCTGGATATTGTACATTAATCTTGGTTGAGCACTATATATATGCTTAGATGCTTGTTGTATTTGTTTGAACATATTTCTAGTGTCAAATTACTGCATAGAGTTTTTAATTTAACTCAGTGACTGCAGTGTTATTAGGCTGTTTTACCTGTTTCCTTCCACTCCTTTCTTACATTGCACCAATTATAAATACAGTCCTACCTCCTCTAGCACTCCCCTTATCAGCTTTTCCTAATCTTCTTTTTTTATTTCAATACATTGATGATATCAATACAAACACCCTCTTGTTTCATACACATCTAACAGTTGCCACTCCCTGTAATCAAAACAGGCCAATCTCCACTATATCCTCCTCCTCCACCATTACAATACAACACATATCCACCTACACATTCAGCTGATCTGACCTCCCACATAGTCACCCTCCTATCTGATTTAATCCGTGCTCTACCACAAACTCACAACTATCACCTCCCCCTCCAACATCTCAAAACACACACTAAGCACACGCTGTTAGTCCCACTCTAACAACCTCAACACACTAATAAAGCACGCAAAGTTACATTCACTAAAACACACATCATTACATCCACTAAAACAAACACTATTTACTATGTTATCTCTCCACATAGCCAACCTATTCACACTAGCCCTTCTTTATCATTTAACTAACTTCTATACCTCCATCTACTATAACCACTCCACCAACTCCATCACCGACTCTCCACTGCCCATAACCCACCACTACAACTCCAAATTTCACCCAACTTCTATGGCAACACAGAAATAGACTACCTCCCACTTAAATACTACCAAACCAGACACAAAAATGAACCATTATTTAGAAACCACAAACAACTGAGCAAACGTATAACAACTTTATTTTATATATTATCAAAACTAAAACTCAGTGGTGACCTGGCCCAAAGACTACAATAAGCAAACTACCACTTGAACCTCACTCAACTCCAACATACCGCTTCACCCCAAAAAACACTCCCTGCTGTTCCATAATATAAATTTAAGAAGTATACCAAACCAAATCCATGACCTCCATGCACTAATTGACTTACATCCCCCTGACATATCCATTTTGACTGAAACTTGGCATAAGCCACATGTCAAAAACAATGAAATACTTCCCCCCAGGGTTCAACATATATAGACTTGATCGTCAAAATAAACGTGGAGGAGGTGTAGCAATAATGTTTAAACAAAATCTAGCCCTAGAAGTTATCAACACCACACTTCCAACATCTTACAATGCAGAATTACTCATCACCAAACTGAATATCAACAAGAACAAAACACTTATAGTAGCTATTTATGTCCCTCCAGGAGGTAACACTAGCACAGTTGAAGACATACTTCACTGGCTAACCACAACCTTCCACCAAGAAACCATAATTATGGGTGACCTCAACACTGACTGGTCCACCTATAATTCCAATAATTCATCCAATTTCATAAACCTATATGGTTTCTCCCAGCTCATACAACCCCCCCACAAGAATAGACAAAACCTCCAACAGACAATCCATCCTGGATTGGACTCACAAATAAAAAAAACACACCCCTTTTAGCAGGATGCCTCGCCAGTACCATAAGTGACCACCTACCCACATACCTAATCAGAAAAAAATCTTAGTCCACCTAGACAAGTAGTCTATAGGCTAATCCGCAACAAGAAAAAATTTAATACCCACATTTTCAACTCCCTCTTCCAACAAATTAACTGGTCCACCCTCAAAACACTACCACTAGATGACGTTGTTCAACACTTTAACACTACCTTTCTTAACATCCTAAACAGCCTGACCCCCTGCGGAATAGCTAGAATAAAACATCACCTCACCCTGGCTTAGAAACAACACCAAAGACATATTAAAAGAAAGGGACAAGGCATGGGAACACTGGCTAACTAACAAAAGCAACGACAACCTTCTACTTTTCAAAGAACTTAGGAATAAAGCCAAATCCCAGATAAAAGTTGCAAAAAAAGCCTACTACATCATTGCACAGCAAAGAAACAAAAACAACCCCCAAAAAATCTGGGCCACTATAAACAAACTCCTTCATCCTGGTAGTACGTCCACCCCCAATCCTACAACACCCCCATCAAATGATAACATCACAACACAATTCAATTCCTTTTTCATAAACACAAATCACTCACTTATTGACTATGGCCAAAACATCACTACTACAATCCCCGCCAACAATGAGGGTGTAAACTCCTTCTCCTTTAACCCGGTCCCAACCCATACCATAAAAAAACTACTCATTAAGCTCAAGCCCACCAGCCTAGCTGCTGACAACCTGCCATCGGAATTCATCAAAGCTGCCTCTGAAGTCATAGCCTAACCCATTTCTATCCTCATCAACCGCTCTATCTCTGAGAACCATGTCCCACTCATCTGGAAAGTCTCCTATATCACCCCACTGCATAAAGGTGGCAACTCTAACGAGCTTACTAATTACAGGCCCATTGCCATTCTTTCGCCCCTCTCCAGAATACTAGAAAAATGTATTCACTCCCAGCTTCTACACTACCTTCTCTCCAATAATCTCCTATCAAAGACACAACATGGTTTTCACCCCCACCGCAGGACCACAACTGCCCTCCTCAGTTTTACTAACACAATAAATGAACACAGAAATCAGAATAAATATGTCTCATCCATCTTTCTAGATCTCTCAAAGGCATTCGATACAGTTTCACACCAACAACTGCTGTCAGAACTGGCCACATTACAACTCAGTCATTCTTCCCTAGCTTGGTTGCACAACTATCTAACCAAAAGCCAGCAGGCTGTTAGATGTCAATGGGAGCTATCATCTTTGGTCCCTGTTAACATAGGAGTTCCACAAGGCTCCATATTAGGACCCCTACTTTTTACCATCTTCACAAATCAACTCCATAAATCCACATCTCTCGCTTCTGTCATCCAGTATGCAGATGACTCTACCCTGATATGCTCCGCCCCCTCTCTAACACAACTACAGCCTATTACACAACAATGCTTCCTAGAAGTAGAATCCTGGCTAACTAACACTAACCTCATACCGAACCCAAACATGACCAAACTCATGCTCTTTCTTCCCACCAAAACACCCAAATCCCTCAGCCACTTTTCAAATCCAGTCCTCCAACAATGCAATCATAAACACCAGCTCACATACCAAATTATTAGGTGTCACAATTGATAGCAAATTAACATTCTACCTACACCTCTCTCAAACCATTAAAAGCACACATCAAACTAGGCTCTCTTTACCAAATTAATCCTTTCCTAACTAGCCATTCTAGACTAAGCATCACCAGGACTCTTCTCTTATCTACTGTTCTCTATACTTCTCCCATCTTTACAGACCTTAACAAAACTGACCTTACCAAACTTGAATCAGCCTACAATAAAATAGCCAAGTTCACCAATAGCTCCCCATATAGGTTCCACCACTGCTCTGCCCTACAACAAATGAATTGGCTAGAATTCCCACAACAACTAACCTATACCCAGCTTGTCTGTACTCACCAACTAATATACCAGCCAAACAGAACCCCAGCCATACAACAGTTACTTCAACCATATGCTAACACTCTGCAACTGTGATCCTCACACAAAACACTCCTCCAAGTATCGAAAAAGCAACAACAAAGCCGGGGAACGCCCTCTACTCCCACCATGTTTCTAAACTTTGGAACTCAATCCCTCAACACATCCTAAATGCTATCAACCTACACCAATTCAAAACTCTGCTCAAAGACCACCTCACTAACAACTAGCTCTGCTCCTGCACCAAGTGAGGCTAATATCACACCACATCAAATTTCATCCCCTAAATTTTATAGTCTCCATGTATACCCCACTCCCACTTGTTAATACCACCTATCAGCTACCTATAATAAGAGTATGATTTGATAATTTATTTTCTTTTGTAAGGGTATACATATGTACACATATTAAAGTATACTTAAATGATCAACTAAAGATGGACCCCTGCCACCCAAAAAAAAAAAAAAATATATATATATATATATATATATATATATATATATATATATATATATATATGACTATACTATATTGTAATAACTTTCTCCTTTTCACTAAAGTGCCTATTGTATATTGTACTTTCTTTATTGTCTCTAGATATTTTTGTTAAATTTTATGTAAAACCGACACTGTACCTGGCAATGTTGTTCTTGTTTTATTGGTGCTTTTCTTCCCGGGCCTCTGCTGAAAACGGGCTCACACCCAGACGGACTATCCTGGTCAACAAATGTAAAATAAATAAATAAAATAAAAATAAATTTTACTAATTCTAATGTGTAGCTTTTCTCCCTGGGCCTTTGTTGCAAATGGGTCCTTGGCCCGGTGGCACACTTCACGGCAAACAAATATAAAACAAATAAAATATTACCACATTGTAGCTCCTGAACAATGTTATAAATGTGAATGGGCACGCCAATTGATATAAATTTTGTAAACATTTTGTAAAGTGGAAGTTCAAATATGTATTAGTCTGTCAACATTCAACTGTCATCCTATTTTATACATTAATGACTCTTGTAGTATATATTTGTTTTAGACTGTGGCCTTAGCATGCGTAATATACATTAGTGCCACTACACATGGTCCTTTATCAGTGGCATGTAAAACTGTATTTGTGCAGCCAAATAAGGAAAGTATACCACTTACCACTTTGGTTGCTACTGACATCCGTGTCTGGTAATAACACTGTGGATAGGACATCTATACTGTGTCTAAGGATCAAATTTACGGTGAGTTACATGTGAAAGACAGTATTGTCTATTAATGTAAACAGGATTTCTAAATACAGTCTGGAAACATTACTTTGACATTGTACAGTTACACTGAATAGTTAGTCAATGAGGTGGCACACGTAAACTGTCAAATTTAAGAACTGTTGTGTTACGATTAGAAAATTTACGATTAGAAGATTTGTCAAAGTAAGTTGCCTTCTGTGGACCCACTTTTCTGTGGCATGGTGCTACTGAGTATGAATTACATACTGTCATGTAAATTTGAATCTGCATATGCATTATGCTGTCATTGTGATGTCATTTACCATTGTTCAAGACTTGTACATTAGTATTTGACTAGGCGAGTTCAAGGTATTTGGAAATGTACTGAATCGGTAAGCAATGTACTGAATAATTCCATTAATCCCAGTTTATAGACTGGGTGGCCAATGTTAAATGCACTCAGTTTAAATGTACTGACATGGAAAGGTTTAAGATTTTTGTTTGAGCATGAATACGAAAGGTATGCTTCAGTTAATTTACACTGGGCCCTTGACAAGTGGCATGCAGAAAGGAATTACATTGTTGCTGCCAAAGGGGCAGTTTGGGTCGCTGTTTTCATGTAGTGAAAATGCTGAGAGAGCAGGCAAAAAACTAGTGAGATATTAGTATATCATTATACAAGTGGCCTTTTCAGCACTTGTCTGCACTTATATTTGTATTCTCTCCTTGTAGTGGTGAGTGGTGTCAGCATCAATTTGGAGGAAGTGAGACGTGACTGTCGGTGACAATATATATTTCCAGACATTTGGTTCACGTGTATAAGCATAATGGTGAGCACACATGAAAAATGTCAGTTTCACTTTAGTACTGTGTAAAGGACTTGTGTCAAGACTGAATGTAATCAAGTGTAGCTTGTAAAGGTTTTTAAATACTTAGTCATGAAGGTAGGACACATGTCAAATGTAACTTAACATGTTTCTTCAATTTGGTATGTCATTTGTGTGAAAGGAGCTTGAGCATGCAAGTTGGCATCTTTCTGTTAGACGGTGTTGCTGCTCTGTATGAGATGTGTTTACTGACAAGTAATCTATTATGCATATGTAGTTAGTGTTGTATGTTAATAACCTTTGTTCATAATTTGTGTTGTGTTGTCTGATTGGGTGAGGTGATGGTTGGTAAAGATGTTGGTGGAAAGGGTTACAAATGATTAGTGTGAAAAATAATCTTAACTATCTTCTTGCAAGCAATCTCAGATTTACAGGAGTTGACCATAGTGGCACTGAATAAAGGGTGTGGAGACAGATAGTGCTAGTCAGTGCACCATCCCTTTAATGTATGAGATGTCAAACTGCTATAAGCAAGAAAGCATTTAGGAAACACCTGTCTAGGAATGTGTTTATAAAAGCACTGACCAGCATTAGTGACCACAGTACATGTCATTTAGGAATGTGTTTAGAATAGCACAGATGAATATTAGTGACCACAGTACGTCATTTAGGAATGTGTTTAGAATAGCACTGACGAGCATTAGTGACCACAGTACATGTCATTTAGGAATGTGTTTATAATAGCACTGACTAGCATTAGTGACCACAGTATGTCATTTAGGAATGTGTTTAGAATAGCACTGATGAGCATTAGTGACCACAGTACATGTCATTTAGGAATATGTTTATAATAGCACTGACGAGCATTAGTGACCACAGTACATGTCATTTAGGAATGTGTTTATAATAGCACTGACTAGCATTAGTGACCACAGTACGTCATTTAGGAATGTGTTTATAATAGCACTGACGAGCATTAGTGACCACATGTATTTAGGAATGTGTTTATAATAGCACTGACAAGCATTAGTGACCACAGTACATGTCATTTAGGAATGTGTTTATAATAGCACTGACGAGCATTAGTGGCCACAGTGCATGTCGTTTAGGAATGTGTTTAGAATAGTACTGAGTAGCATTAGTAACCACAGTATGTCATTTAGGAATGTGTTTAGAATAGCACTGACGAGCATTAGTGACCACAGTACATGTCATTTAGGAATGTGTTTAGAATAGCACTGATGAGCATTAGTGACCACAGTACGTCATTTAGGAATGTGTTTATAATAGCACTGACTAGCATTAGTGACCACAGTACATGTCATTTAGGAATGTGTTTAGAATAGCACTGACGAGCATTAGTGACCACAGTACATGTCATTTAGGAATGTGTTTATAATAGTACTGACTAGCATTAGTGACCACAGTACGTCATTTAGGAATGTGTTTATAATAGCACTGACTAGCATTAGTGACCACAGTACGTCATTTAGGAATGTGTTTATAATAGCACTGACGAGCATTAGTGACCACATGTATTTAGGAATGTGTTTATAATAGCACTGACAAGCATTAGTGACCACAGTACATGTCATTTAGGAATGTGTTTATAATAGCACTGACTAGCATTAGTGACCACAGTACATGTCATTTAGGAATGTGTTTATAATAGCACTGACTAGCATTAGTGACCACAGTACGTCATTTAGGAATGTGTTTAGAATAGCACTGACGAGCATTAGTGACCACAGTGCATGTCGTTTAGGAATGTGTTTAGAATAGTACTGAGTAGCATTAGTAACCACAGTATGTCATTTAGGAATGTGTTTAGAATAGCACTGACTAGCATTAGTGACCACAGTACGTCATTTAGGAATGTGTTTATAATAGCACTGACTAGCATTAGTAACCACAGTATGTCATTTAGGAATGTGTTTAGAATAGCACTGACGAGCATTAGTGACCACAGTACATGTCATTTAGGAATGTGTTTATAATAGCACTGACTAGCATTAGTGACCACAGTACGTCATTTAGGAATGTGTTTATAATAGCACTGACAAGCATTAGTGACCACATGTATTTAGGAATGTGTTTATAGTAACACTGACTAGCATTAGTGACCACAGTACATGTCATTTAGGAATGTGTTTATAAAAGCACTGATGAGCATTAGTGACCACAGTACATGTCATTTAGGAATGTGTTTAGAATACCACTGTCAGGCATTAGTGACCACATGTATTTAAGAATGTGTTTATAATAGCACTGACAAGCATTAGTGACCACAGTACATGTCATTTAGGAATGTATTTATAATAGCACTGATGAGCATTAGTGACCACGGTACATGTAATTTAGGAATGTGTTTATAATGGCACTGACTAGCATTAGTGACCACAGTATGTCATTTAGGAATGTGTTTAGAATAGCACTGATGAGAATTAGTGACCACAGTACATGTCATTTAGGAATGTGTTTATAATAGCACTGACTAGCATTAGTGACCACAGTACATCATTTAGGAATGTGTTTATAATAGCACTGATGAGCATTAGTGACCACAGTGCATGTCGTTTAGGAATGTGTTTAGAATAGTACTGAGTAGCATTAGTGACCACAGTACGTCATTTAGGAATGTGTTTAGAATAGCACTGACGAGAATTAGTGACCACAGTACATGTCATTTAGGAATGTGTTTATAATAGCACTGACTAGCATTAGTGACCACAGTACGTCATTTAGGAATGTGTTTATAATAGCACTGACAAGCATTAGTGACCACATGTATGTAGGAATGTGTTTATAGTAAGACTGACAAGCATTAGTGACCACAGTACATGTCATTTAGGAATGTGTTTATAATAGCACTGACTAGCATTAGTGACCACAGTACGTCATTTAGGAATGTGTTTAGAATAGCACTGACGAGCTTTAGTGACCACAGTACATGTCATTTAGGAATGTGTTTATAATAGCACTGACTAGCATTAGTGACCACAGTACGTCATTTAGGAATGTGTTTATAATAGCACTGAGAAGCATTAGTGACCACATGTATTTAGGAATGTGTTTATAGTAAGACTGACAAGCATTAGTGACCACAGTACATGTCATTTAGGAATGTGTTTATAATAGCACTGACTAGCATTAGTGACCACAGTACGTCATTTAGGAATGTGTTTAGAATAGCACTGACGAGCATTAGTGACCACAGTACATGTCATTTAGGAATGTGTTTATAATAGCACTGACTAGCATTAGTGACCACAGTACCTGTCATTTAGGAATGTGATTATAATAGCACTGACTAGCATTAGTGACCACAGTACATGTCGTTTAGGAATGTGTTTAGAATAGTACTGAGTAGCATTAGTGACCACAGTACGTCATTTAGGAATGTGTTTAGAATAGCACTGACGAGCTTTAGTGACCACAGTACATGTCATTTAGGAATGTGTTTATAATAGCACTGACTAGCATTAGTGACCACAGTACGTCATTTAGGAATGTGTTTATAATAGCACTGAGAAGCATTAGTGACCACATGTATTTAGGAATGTGTTTATAGTAAGACTGACAAGCATTAGTGACCACAGTACATGTAATTTAGGAATGTGTTTATAATAGCACTGACTAGCATTAGTGACCACAGTACGTCATTTAGGAATGTGTTTAGAATAGCACTGATGAGCATTAGTGACCACAGTACATGTCATTTAGGAATGTGTTTATAATAGCACTGACTAGCATTAATGACCACAGTACGTCATTTAGGAATGTGTTTAGAATAGCACTAACGAGCATTAGTGACCACAGTACATGTCATTTAGGAATGTGTTTATAATAGCACTGACTAGCATTAGTGACCACAGTACGTCATTTAGGAATGTGTTTATAATAGCACTGACTAGCATTAGTGTCCACAGTACATGTCATTTAGGAATGTGTTTAGAATAGCACTGACGAGCATTAGTGACCACAGTACCTGTCATTTAGGAATGTGTTTATAATAGCACTGACTAGCATTAGTGACCACAGTACGTCATTTAGGAATGTGTTTATAATAGCACTGACAAGCATTAGTGACCACATGTATTTAGGAATGTGTTTATAGTAACACTGACTAGCATTAGTGACCACATGTATTTAGGAATGTGTTTATAGTAAGACTGACGAGCATTAGTGACCACAGTACATGTCATTTAGGAATGTGTTTATAATAGCACTGACTAGCATTAGTGACCACAGTACGTCATTTAGGAATGTGTTTAGAATAGCACTGACGAGCATTAGTGACCACAGTACATGTCATTTAGGAATGTGTTTATAATAGCACTGACTAGCATTAGTGACCACAGTACCTGTCATTTAGGAATGTGATTATAATAGCACTGACTAGCATTAGTGACCACACTACGTCATTTAGGAATGTATTTATAATAGCACTGACTAGCATTAGTGACCACATGTATTTAGGAATGTGTTTATAATAGCACTGACTAGCATTAGTGACCACAGTACATGTCATTTAGGAATGTGTTTAGAATAGCACTGACGAGCATTAGTGACCACAGTACATGTCATTTAGGAATGTGTTTATAATAGCACTGACTAGCATTAGTGACCACAGTACGTCATTTAGGAATGTGTTTATAATAGCACTGACGAGCATTAGTGACCACAGTACCTGTCATTTAGGAATGTGATTATAATAGCACTGACGAGCATTAGTGACCACAGTACGTCATTTAGGAATGTGTTTATAATAGCACTGGTGATCATTAGTGACCACAGTACATGTCATTTAGGAATGTGTTTATAATAGCACTGACTAGCATTAGTGACCACATTACCTGTCATTTAGGAATGTGTTTAGAATAGCACTGACGAGCATTAGTGGCTACAGTACATGTCATTTAGGAATGTGTTTATAATAGCACTGACTAGAATTAGTGACCACAGTACGTCATTTAGGAATGTGTTTAGAATAGCACTGACGAGCTTTAGTGACCACAGTACATGTCATTTAGGAATGTGTTTATAATAGCACTGACTAGCATTAGTGACCACAGTACGTCATTTAGGAATGTGTTTATAATAGCACTGAGAAGCATTAGTGACCACATGTATTTAGGAATGTGTTTATAGTAAGACTGACAAGCATTAGTGACCACAGTGCATGTCATTTAGGAATGTGTTTATAATAGCACTGACTAGCATTAGTGACCACAGTACGTCATTTAGGAATGTGTTTATAATAGCACTGGTGATCATTAGTGACCACAGTACATGTCATTTAGGAATGTGTTTATAATAGCACTGACGAGCATTAGTGGCTACAGTACCTGTCATTTAGGAATGTGTTTAGAATAGCACAGATGAATATTAGTGACCACCTTACATGTCATTTAGGAATGTGTTGATAATAGCACTGACGAGTATTACTGACCACAGTACATGTCATTTAGGAATGTGTTTAGAATAGCACAGATGAATATTAGTGACCACAGTACATCATTTAGGAATGTGTTTATAATAGCACTGACGAGCATTAGTGACCACATGTATTTAGGAATGTGTTTATAATAGCACTGACAAGCATTAGTGACCACAGTACATGTCATTTAGGAATGTGTTTAGAATAGCACTGATGATCATTAGTGACCACAGTACATGTCATTTAGGAATGTGCTTAGAATAGCACAGGCGAGCATTAGTGACTACAGTATATGTCATTTTCAAATACAAATGCTTAATGGAGCTCTTGGTCTATAGACAATGACATTTATGTATGGTGTGCTAAGTGATGAGGCATTAAGAAAGGCAAATGATCAATTTGCATAAAATTCATGGTTATGGGCAATTAAAACTTGCACGCGTCGATCAGTAAAACATCAGCATGTTTAGGAACACTTTGAATGTTGGTTGTTGTGTGTTGGTATTTCAGCTGGGGCTGTGCGAATGATGCAGTACTATACAGTTGTCTATTAGTTGATATTTTGCAGCTGCAGTCCTTTTAATGGTAAGGACTGGTCTTTGTGAACAGAAGTGAGGTGTGCAGAGTGAATTAATAGCAACCAGTGCCCATTTGTGGAAGGCCGCTTTGCTGCGGGTGCATAATGATAGTGGTGAGATGAGTGGATCTGGTTGCAGCTGTAAGTAGTGTTGTGGCATGAGCGGACCTCTGATGCTGGCTACCTTTGAAGTGGTACAGAGACTTGTCACAATAGTGCAGTGTTAATTGCCATATCTGCACATTGTAACCAAAAGCCAGTTTGTGTTGATGTCATTGAGGTACTATCCTTAGTATATATTTTGGTGCTTAAAGGGTAGTGAAGCATTGGTAAATATTTGTAAGGAATGTTGAAGTCTGGTCTTGTATTGACAGGTGTTGGGTGATAAACAGCAGGTTTGAGTCTTAAATGTGGAGTGGTGTGATGTGACGTGGATAATGCTGGCTTCGTAATGGATGAACATTGTAAATGAGTCATGGGTGATGTATTTTGCAAGGTCTGTACAGAGTGGGAGACATGTTCAAACATCTACTGGTATGAGGTCCCCTTGATAAGAGTTCTGCATGGCAAGATTTTGATAAAGGTAAGAGACTTATGTAATCTATCTGGTCACACTGATACTGTCTGATAGAGAAAATGGACACTCCGATTGATAATTCAGGTCAGCCTCATGCAAGAGTTAATATATATGGTAGTAAATTACCTCAGTAGCAAATTACTATGCTCAAAACTGATTGACCTCTACAGTCATGACAAAGCATTTTGAAGAAAATTTGGTTACAGTTCTCTGGGCCGCATGGGGATGATGTTAGCGTAATTACAGATATATATGTGGTGATGTGTTGTACAGCCTTGAAAATGGTGGGACAAATGGATATGCTTGAATGAGAGTTTGCTCCCTGGAGCATGTAAAGGCACACTGCCATTGTGATAGTCATGTCAGTCTGGGTTGACAAGACACTGGAGCAGTGATATGAGTAAAGCCAAATGTAAGTATTTACAAAGTTGTTGTTTGTCTTTTTCCTGGTAGGGGGTTGCCACAGCGGAACTCCGGTCCGCTAATGATTGGCAGTAGATTTTTATGAAATGCCAAGGTGCCAGCCCGATGCCCAACCTTCAACGAAGGCACGCCCATTTATGCACGCATGTCTTTGGAATGCTACCCAACCACAGGGAGGACATGCAGACTCCACACAGAAGGCACTCCCAGGCGAAGTCGAGAATCGAACAGGAGAACCTCTTGCTGTGAGGTAACAATGCTACCGCCGTACCACCGCAGAATTTACAAAGTAATAGGTTTTAAATGCTTGCACTACTTAGTGGTAGAACCCTGGTTGGAGTTAATGGGTGAAGTGAAAAGATTAGTGAAACTCGTGGCAAAGGGGAGGGTCTGTATCACTTCAATGAAATGGTAGAAGTTCAAACACCATATGTTCGAACTTCTAACCTCGAAGTGCAAAACCATTCAAGGCTTAGAACAGCGATTTTTTTCCCAAGGAAAAAATTGCTGTTCCAAGAAAACACACACACAACACAAGCACACCAAAATAAATAATTCACACATATACACTTCACAAAACCTTACTTCTAACCTTACACTAAACTGTACATACACTACTATCTATCCACTTAGCTTAACCCAAACCCTAACCTTAAGGTCTGTAACCATCGCACACTCACCTTACCTGCTTCCTAACCCTAAGGTCCATAACTATCACACACTCACCTTAACCCAGTCTGTTCGCACACTTACCTTAACCCGGTCTGTAACCTTCGCACCACAGTGGAGGGAATAGTGAAGCCGCAGAAATGGCCCACCGAATTCTTTCCCTGGGAAAGAATTTGGTGTTCCACGGCTTCACGATAATCAGTTTTCAAACTTCACAGTTTGAACATATGATGTTCGAACTGCTGAAGTTTCGACAAACTGATAGGAACCCTAAAGGGATATAGTGTGCAATAATGTCGCAGTATGGTCTGAAGCATCCAGTAACATTTGGTTTGGGACACCTTAAATAAAAGTCAATGCATTTTATTTTATGTGGTAGTCTGGCAAAGTCTATGGTGATGTAGTGTTGTAGTTATTTTCCCAGACAGGGTTTAAATGGTAGCATGACCATCTGACCACTGCTGTGCAATGTGAGGGTGGAATGAAGTACTACTTGGCTTGAGATTGGTGATTGTCGACAATGCAAATTATTTGATTTATGTGACAAGCAGTTGAACATATTAATTGAATGTTTACAAAATCATGTTAAGAAGTGACAGTCAATTGAAAGCAACTGTAACAAGTGGTCTATAGTATAAAGTGAAAGATTATTGCAACATGCACCAAAAATAATGGTTTCTAAAGAAATCGGCAACAGACATCTACTGATAGGTAGTAAAATGAAGTAACATAAGCAGCCAGTGTGTCACGGGATTTTTATTACACACTATAAAATATTAGCTACAGCTCCTCACAGGTAATGTCACATTTCAATGTTCTTACTGTTGTACTTCAAAATTGTATAGGAACATCACCATTTTGTATGCATAATTAGTTTAAATTCTCGCAGGTAAGTGCAGGTTAACTTCTGCGTGATGTATTTGTTGCAACAGTTGTCCTTTGTTTTTGGCTGCACTTCATATTGCTAATCTGCACTGCAGGAAGAGAAACATTAAAACGTTACCCTGTTATCAAATCAGACGTTGCAACATATTTGTAGTGACAAAACAAATTACATGACCCCTAGGCAAACAGCAAGTAAAACTTGGAAATTCTAGTGCAGTGATAATTGGGATCAGTACACTACAGTTGTAATAGTCTCATAAGGACAAGGTTAAGGTTAAGGTGACACCGGACTTCAGTTCTGCAATAATGGTACTCGGTAGCCAGTTAATGACTGTCAGCAGAAGTGCACTCATGGGCCATGAGCGCCTACTGTTCATTCCTTGCAGTTGCCACATCTTAAGTCTAATGTAAATGAATTCACATACTTGCTGGGTTGACAAAAAACACCAAAACTAAAAGCAAAATCAAACCTAGAATGAAAATCACTTGGCACCACAGGACCCGGAAGCACGTAAACAAAGGCTTTCAAAATAAGCACATGAAGAAATCAAACAGCTGCTGGAGCTCCAAAAAGATCCTTTAATGTAACCAGGCAAAGTAAAAATCCACAATATCATCCAAGCGCTTTCACTCGACCACATGCGAGCTTTCTCAAGGCAAACAACATTACTGGAAGTTCATTCACATTAAATACTTCCAGAATCATCACATGACTTCCTGTGAACCTTTCCCAACAGGAAAATCACCATATAAGGAAATTCTAAAATACATTCTTATTATCATTAAAAATAATTCATTTTCTAAAAATAATTCATTTTCTAAAATGTCTTGGTGACTGAATAGCATAATGAACTTGAAATTGAATACAAACTATTAAAATATGTCATAAAACAATTCTGTAAAATATTTTATAGTTTTATAATACTAATAAGTGCAGGTTACTGCACTGATAATAAGAATGTATTTTAGAACTTCCTTATATGGTGATTTTCCTGTCATGATTCTGGAAGTATTTAATGTTGGATGATATTGTGGATTTTTACTTTGCCTGGTTACATTAAAGCAGCTGTTTGACTTCTTCATCTGCTTATTTTGAAAGCCTTTGTTTACGTGCTTCCGGGTCCTGTGGTGCCAAGTGATTTTCATTCTTGGTTTGATGATACTTGCTGGGTTGTTGATGGTGGAGGAAGAGGAATAGCTGCATCTTTGTGGGTAAAGGTGTATGGGCATACCAGGGCTGTGTTACTACACTGCCAATGTACTTTGGCCATATCAAATACAGCTGTATATTACAGGTATAGTCCAAATGATATTGGAGGCTGACATGGATTAAATAAGCCATTTCATCCAAGCAATTTTGTATTTCCACGGTCAGTCCATGCGGTGTCATCTATTGTTTGATTCAGGGAAATTAACCTTGACGACCTTGTTTTAAAAAAAACTTTCTTAGTAATAAGTGGCATCAAAGCATTCACCAGTGACCACAGTGGCTTCTGGGATTGCAAAAATGGAGGGAAAAATAATAATTAAAAATAATGAATATTGACGTGGGCTGTATATGCAGAGAGAGTGCATAAGTATTTGGAAATCTAAATAGTGGAATGAAAACAAAATATGGAGTCAGACACTGCATACTAACTTGTGAAAATGAGTGTAACATGATACTGTTGTGATTTAGTATATATTAAGCCACGGTGGTGCAGCGGTAGCGTTGTTGCCTCACAGCAAGAGGTTCTCCCATTCGATTCTCGGCTGGAGCACCTTCTGTGGGGAGTCTGCATGTCCTCCCCACGGTCGAGTGGCGTTCGAAAGACATGCATAGAATGGGCGTGCCTTCGTTGAAGGTTGGGCGTCAAGCTGGCACCTCGGCACCAGTAAAAAAATCTACTGCCAGTCATTAGCGGACCGGAGTTCCGCTGTGGCGACCCCTAACCGGGAAAAGCCGAAAGAAGAACAACAACATGTTTTTGATTGTGGAACAGTTCTAGCTGGAGTTTCACTACAAAATTGGCACTTCCTGGAAGAGTAGGACTTTCCAGCTAAACTGTCAGAATATATTCTACAAATCTCAGAAAAGCCCTACAGCCATGTGACAAATCACAGGGAGCAAGTACAGGCAAAACTACAGTAAGAGTTCATAGGTTCATAGATTGGTACTAGACTAGCTAACGTCTCCAAAGCCAACTTCATGCTACTGAAGTCAGAAGTGACAAACTTCATGACACCCATGCAGACGAGATCTGAAAGTTCGACTGCAGAATCCTACACTAAGGCACTGTACAAGCACCTCCACTCGTGCATGAATCGTGCCATCCCAAATAGAGCCAATCTGGTGGCCCCCTGCTATAAACAAACTACAGAAGGAAGAAACTGTTGCAGAAAAGAGGAAAATTCCAGGATGCAAAAAACTCCCTCACCAGCCTCAGTAAGAAGCTGAGATCCCTCATAAAATCCTCAAAAGCTAGTTATGAAAATAAAATTGCCAAAGATTCCAAAGACAACCACAAGGCATTCTATAGTTATGTCAAGAATCTAAATGCCAATGCTCAGATCTGCTCTGAGTTACAACAGAATGGCAGATCGATTTAGTGCCAACTTCACCCACCTCTCACCTCCTAAAGGGGCCATCTCAATACCAAAAGATTGCCAAATTCTGGTAATCATGGCCACGCAGGTAGAAACCGCACTCTCCAAAGCTAAGAATACAGCATCCATGGGACCAGATGACATCCCAGGATGTGTACTACATGAACTACAAAATGAACTGGCACCTCACCTAAGTGTAATGTTTAATCATAGCCTCACCTCAGGCTTCGTGCCCACTGAGTGGCGCACAGCTACAGTTATCCCACCTTGGATCCTGGGAACTACCGTCCCATCAGTCTGACAAGCCTGATCTGCAAGGGCATGGAACGCATTTTCATGGAACTTATGAACAAAGACATTGGCAACCTTCAAACACTGGACTCCACCCAGTTTGGGTTTGTGAAGGGCCAATTTTGTCTCCTGAATCTGATTGACTTCTTCGAATCAGTCTCCAGAGCTGTGGACGAGGGCAAGGCAGTCCACACAGCCTATCTGGACCTCGCCAAGGCCTTCAAAATTATTCCCCACTCTGGAATCATAGATAAACTTACTAAGCTGGGCATAAATCCCTACGTCACTTGATGGGTTGCCAACTGGCTTACTGACAGAACCCAGACTGTAAAAGTAGCCGACTCCAAATCCAGCTCCAGACAAGTGACAAGTGGAGTACCTCAGGGTGCAGTCCTGGGACCACTCTTGTTTGGCATCTACTTCTCTGAAGTACAGGCCAGCACTAGGGACTCTGGCTAAAAAATTTCGCAGATGACTGCAAACTGGGAGCCATTATTGAATCCCCAAATGATGTGGATATTCTACAAAAGGGCCTTACAGAAACAGATGCCTGGTGCCAGAGCCATGGGCTCAAGCTTAATGCCAAGAAATGTATAGTTATCCCCTTTGGAAAAAAACATGTACCCATGAATTACCACATAGGTGGCAGTACATTAAACATTGAAAGTGTGAGGAGAGACTTAGGGACACAGGTGGACAGTGGTCTCACTTTCGATAACCACATCACCACAACAGTCAGGAAATCCTTCTATGTGGCACACCTCATCACTATGGGCTTTTCATCCAGAAAAAAGGAAGTCATTATCCCACTGTACTCATCCCTCATTAGACCCATTATAGAGTATAATGCCCCGTTTGGTATGTACCTCACAAGACATCTGCAACAGCTGGAAAGGCCACAGAAATACCTCACGAAAAGATATGCTGACCATCTAAAAAAATTCCAGCTATACTCTGTGGTATATCGTCTACTCAGAGGCAATCTCTGCTTAACATACAAGGCCATATCAAACCCTGAGCTGTTGGACATGCTCCACTTAAAGAAATCCCAATCCCTCAGAGCCACACGCTCCAGGGATCTAAACCTTGTCATGACAATGAATAAAACATGCTGGAGGGATAGGTTCCTGACCCAGAGACTCCTCATACTCTGGAATAGACTGCCCATACATGTCAAGCAGAGTGCCTCCTTGGCTCTCTTCAAAAGGAACCTCGATGATTGGATGGGAGATGGGAAATTCACTCTGGGGATCATGTCAGTCGCCCTGCTAGATGGGTCCAGAGAAGTAAATATTGTGGGAATAAATATCCAGAGAATTGATATGACTAGGCTTGTATAAGCCCTAGGGCCGATAGCCTAGTACCAACATATGAACCTATGAACCTAAGAGACTCTACAGAATGCTTTTAACTGCAAACAAATCAGTTACCCATGCAGATTAGTTAATAGCAATAAAATGCAGTAAAAACTATGCAGCAGGCAATAAAAAGTGCTATATATAAATTGCTAGAAACAATAATCAGTATAAATAAGCCAAAAAAACAGGATACTTATATACCTCGGATCAGAGTTGTAGTCAACGCCCCTCCTCCACTCTGCTCAGTGTGTATAGACTGCCCAAAGACAATAAATTTCCATTGACCCTGGATTTTGCATAATACTCATTTTTGTTAACATAGTCTGGACATGTCCATCACAACTTTTAATAGGGTGAAGTACTGAAGATTACATGAACTTTGTGATACCTTAATCTTAAATTACTACTTACAAATACATTTCAATGCATATCATGCAAGTCCATTAAAAAATATTTTGTTTACAGCCTAGTTAAAATTTCTTGGCTATTTAGCTTAACAGGAAGGCCTGAGAATGGGAGTTGGAAGGTATGCCAAACAGTTTCTAAATACTATGGAGCTTGGATCTAAATTTCAGGACAGGAAGCGGCTATGGTGTAGCAAAGTATCCCACCGTCGGAAAAGAAAAGCTAGAAAAAGGAAACAGTACATGAGTCAAGTCTCCCGCTGTGAGCTGTCAGTCACAGCAGATAACAACTCAAATTACCCTTAGAAATTTGACAGCTAGGGAAGTTAAGTGTGAAGGGGAGGAGAGATATGTTGGGCTACAATTCAGGCTACACAAAAGACGGCAAATTAGCTTTTCTAAAAAGAAGCAGAAGTAAAAAAGCTCTTTTTAAGTCTGTTCTGTGGCATTTGCACTGTTTGTATTTTAAAATACTCATTGAACAGCAAGAAATATTAGTTAAAACTGACAGACAGCAGCGTATGCATGTAAAATCAATGCAGTGACTAGCTTTAGGAAGAGAGGCCTGTTTGATCTAATTTTTTAGACAAATATTGTATTGTGGGGGATCTACTTTACATGGTTGACTTTTCACAAAGTCGACTTTCATATGGCCAAGACCATATGATGACTTGGAAAGCCGACCATATAAAATAAACACAAAAAGCAGAACGAACACTTACCTCAAAACTGTTAGCAGGGGGGGCAAGCCCCCTTGAAACCCCCTGTGAGGGTCTCTGCCCCCCTGTAACTTAAATATACCAACTCCGAGATCGCACTACAGTGTGGAAGAGGGAAATTTTCCCATTCTGCACTGTATGGAGATAGCGGATCCCCATGGTCGGCTTTTCAAAAGTTTGTCATATGGTCTCAGCCATATGAAAGTCGACTTTGTGAAAAGTCAACCATGTGAAGGGGACCCACTGTGGGATACCTAGAGGCAGACTAAACAATCAAGATCATTTCAAGATGCTAGACCCAATGTGATCAGACTCAAATTGCATATAAAAATATTTAAAACCTGTAAATAGTTCCAGTGTGGTGTTAAAATGTAGGAAACACCAAGCCATGATGAAATGTTTTTTTTTTTTTTTTTTTTTTTTTTGAGTCTGTGGGTGTGTTTTTCAATCTATTTTTTATAGTCTGTAAAGTTTGTTCTTGCCTCCAAGTCTGTCCTAACTGTACTGTAGCATTTGCACCCTCCTCCCACTTCCGTATTCTATCCCTTGAATTCACACAGCACAGATCCTGATTCCCAGCTGTGCTCTTCCAGTTCCTTCCCCCCTGAATCTACAGTAACACATGATCAGTCAGTGGCTGGGATGACTGAGCATTATTTAAAGCATCCAATCAGTGATGCTTTTGCTCTCAAACCACTGATGTCCCCAGTGACTCCTGCAGTCTGAGCTGCTGCCTGCTGATATAAAATTCAGATCACGTCTGCTCCTCATCCCATTCTTCATTAATGAGGTTGAGTAATACGATTCAGCCCTATTTATCATGGATCTCTGTTAGAAACATTGTGTGACAGATCCTTCTAATGTGGAACTTTTGAGTAACATGGACTCACTTGATGAGTATAAAACCCATATATCTGTTAGCTACAAACAGCTTTTGTCTAATGCTACAATGGAAGTGGAATATGTACACATTCTGCACTTACTGATACAAACATTTACCAATGCCCACTTCCTCATATCCAAAATGTATGATAAAAAGTACTTTCTGCCAGCTCAATGCCTTCTCAGATAGGCTGCTCCAAGCCCAGAGTCTCGCTGTCACTCACACCTCTTGATCTACCCATGTGAGCACTGGGCTACCACAAAGTATCCTGCCCGACACCATCTCAGATCCCTTTATTTTGAAGTTTAAGCAATAAGCAATGGACAGCACCACTTTATACATATTAGGAAAGGAATTTGATATAAGATTACCTTTCATCAACTTCTGCCACAGAAGGGCAATTTTTAACTACCACATTGGCTCAAGTACTCAATGTTACTGACTCACCACACTAAAATTTAACAAAGAAAATACAGAGCTTTAGTGGTACTCCATGCAATCACATTTAAAACATCTGTAAAAACAGCACAGGCGGCACTAGAAGTCAAAGTTAAGCATACATAAAGTTAATACATAATTCAATTTTAGATTCCACCCCCACACAAAAAAGTATGCATGAAGATGAGTGCTTGATCCAACTGCAGAATAAAAACAAGAAGTCAAAAAACAAGAAGTCAGGCCCCCATTCTTAAAACAGTACCCAGATCACCACATGATGGTTACTCTTGCATAAAAAAGCACAATAGAACTGAGTGCCCAATTAAGCCACACAGGAATAGGACAAATGGCAAGCATACACTGTGATTAATCACAACATATACAACACCAAATTAAAACTATAAAATGGAAAAACATTTTAACAGCAGGGAATAAATAGGGAAACATACTCACAAGCGAGGAGTGTGTGTTGAGCAGATGGAAAGAGTACTTTGAGGGGCTGATGAATGAAGAGAATGAGAGGGAGAGAAGGTTGGATGATGTAGGGATAGTGAATCATGAAGTACAATGGATTAGCAAGGAGGAAGTAAGGATAGCTATGAAGAGGATGAAGAATGGAAAGGCTGTTGGTCCAGATGACATACCTGTGGAGGCATGGAGGTGTTTAGGTGAAATGGCAGTGGAGTTTTTAACTAGATTGTTTAATGAAATATTGGAAAGTGAGAGAATGCCTGAGGAATGGAGAAAAAGTGTTCTGGTACCAATTTCTAAGAATAAGGGTGATGTGCAGAGCTGTAGTAACTACAGAGGGATTAAATTGATCAGTCACAGCATGAAGTTATGGGAAAGAGTAGTGGAAGCTAGGTTAAGAAGGAAGGTGATGATTAGTGATTAGCAGTATGGTTTCATGCCAGGAAAGAGCACTACAAATGCGATGTTTGCTCTGAGAATGTTGATGAAGAAGTACAGAGAAGGTCAGAAGGAGTTGCATTGTGTCTTTGTGGACTTAGAGAAAGCATATGACAGGGTGCCTAGAGAGGAGTTGTGGTATTGTATGAGGAAGTCAGGAGTGTCAGAGAAGTATGTAAGAGTGGTACAGGATATGTACGAGGGTAGTGTGACAGAGGTGAGATCTGCAGTGGGAGTGACAGGTGCGTTTAAGGTGGAGGTGGGATTACATCAAGGATCAACTCTGAGCCCTTTTTTATTTGCAATGGTGATGGACAGGTTGACAGACGAGATCAGACAGGAGTCCCCGTGGACTATGATGTTTGCAGATGACATTGTGATCTGTAATGAGAGTAGGGAACAGGTGGAGGAGACCCTGGAGAGGTGGAGATATGCTCTAGAGAGAAGAGGAATGAAGGTCAGCAGCACCAAGACAGAATGTGTGTGTGAATGAGAGGGAGGATAGAGGAATGGTGAGGATGCAGGGAGTAGAGGTGGTGAAGGTGGATGAGTTTAAGTACTTGGTGTCAACAGTTCAGAATAATGGTGAGTGTGGAAGAGAGGTGAAAAAGAGAGTACAGGTGGGGTGGAATGGGTGGAGAAGAGTGTCAGGAGTGATTTGTAACAGACGATTACCAGTAAGAGTGAAAGGGAAGGTCTACAAGAGGGTAGTGAGACCAGAGATGTTATATGGGTTGGAGACAGTGGCACTGACAAAAAGGCAGAAGTCAGAATTGGACGCGGCAGAGTTAAAGATGTTAAGATTTGCACTGGGTGTGACAAGGGTGGACAGGACTAGGAACAAGTATACTACACGGTCAGCCCAGGTTGGAAGGTTTGGAGACAAAGCCAGAGAGGCAAGATTACGTTGGTTTGGACATGTGCTGAGGAGGGATGCTGAGTATATTGGGAAAAAGATGCTAAGGATGAAGCTAACAGGTAACAGGAAAAGAGGAAGGCCTAAGATAAGGTTTATGGATGTGGTGAGAGAGGACATGCAGGTGGTTGGTGTGACAGAGCACAATGCAGAGGACAGGAAGAAATGGAAACAGATGATCCGCTGCGGCGACCCCTAACAGGAGCAGCCGAAAGAAGAAGAAGGAATAAATATCCCATTACAGACTAACAAAACAGATAAAACGGCTTACAAGAACTTACCACTGACTTCCAACTACTCCTCCTACCACACACCAGACACAGGCCCCATTGCAAAATGGTGATAGTGTCACGAAATTCACTTCAACACCTCGCTCTTGGTGATATCTACAAATAAACATTTTCAAAAGCCAAAGTAGAATGCTGAGCAACCTCCACTTCACTCCTCCCTGTGTACAGTAGCCTGTGCTTATGTTAAGTGCCAAGGACAAAGAAATGGGCAAACTCTGGACTCTGAAAATCTGGGCAGCTGAGGTACATAGATTGGCTCCTTAAACACACAAACTCTAAATCAAGTTGATGCCAGGCAGAGCCAGAAGTTAAATTCAGTTGCAGTGCTTTGCCACATTTGGTCAGAGAAGTTTCTGCTCAGTTCAGTCTTGAGGCTGGCAGCCACCGATACACAAAAGGCTCAGAAAATCCAAATATTGTGCTCAACCATTAGTAAATCTCTTTGCTGTCCCTTATTCTGTCTGATATTGAACAGATTACTGTGAAGCTTGTGTATTGTAACACTATGTTTATGCTATACATTGTTTGATAAAGTTAACAATTCATGTTGTAAAGCTGTTTTTTCAAGACATACTATTGTATGCTTTCATGGTGACCCTGTATTTGTTACATAGTTTTCTCTGAAATATCCAACGGAAGTAATGTCAGCTAATGTATGTGTAATGTTTTTTGCCTCTGGCCCAAGATGTCACTGAAAAGGGGTCCTTGGATCACTCACCCATTTAACATAGGCAGATAAATATGCCCCATCCTCACATTTTCATCCCCTGTGTAACTGCTGAGTACATGGTCAGTGATGTGCTGGTGTGTTGTAGCTGGGGTGTAAGGCGCGCCCCCTGCTCTCTGTGAAAAGGAGCATTTCTGAATGAATCCAGAGATTATTAGCATTAATTATAATTTTATGAATGTACCAAGGTAGAAGGGCAATCTTATGTTGCATTTTGTAACTGGGCCATCTCTGACGTGAGGGGGGGTGCATTGTCTCTCTTATGCCAGATGCAGATTCTATTTTAGCATGGTAGAAAGCATTTGCAACTTCAGTCCATTGATGTCCATGGGTAAGGTTGTTTCACGTCAAAGTAACTTTTTTATATTCAGATTATTTTCCAGTGTTTACTGATGCATACTGAAAAGCCATTTGAAAGCCATAGTAAATACAATTTTGGCTTTTCCACTTTGACTTCAATAATCTAACTGAGCTATTAAACCTCTTTTTCCACAGAGTCCCAAGGAGAAAAGCTTCACATAATAGAAAAATAAAACGGTAAAATTCAATGTGTTCTTAAGGGAGGCAACATATGAAACCTATGGAACTGTTTGTAAAAGAGGAATGGAGGGGAGAGTCCCTAATGGAGAAGGGAGGGTCTTATGTAGAGAGAATCGCATTTGCTGGAATTGTATTCATTCATCCTCAAACTGAGTATCTTCATCTGGTCGATTCTTTCTGCAAAATTTTATCAAGACAATACTGATTTATAGATTTTCTCCTTACACACATGAGAAATAATAGACGCCCTCAACTGCGTTTTTGATTTACAGGTCTACAGTTTGCATTTTTCCTGCAAATTTTATTGCAGTCATGATTTTCAGACTTCAGAGAAGGCATTCTAATCTATAATCTATATTCTAGCAGCTGTACAAGCATGATCATATTACAGTAAAGTTCTGAGGTGCAGTCATACAAGTGGCTTTAAAGTAACTTAGGGTTATCTGTGGGGGGCATTAAAGCTGTCAGCTGTTTGTTTTGCACCATTGAGTATTGCTTGCTTTAATTTTTGGTCATCCATAGATCTTCAGGAAACAACTGATTGGGTACATTGAACTTGATAGAAACTGCCTGTTCATATAGTTTGAAATTTCCAGTACTTTAGTGAGTATAACATCATCTGCAATGAATACAGCTTCTTCTCCATCTGTGAATCGATAAACATTTACATGAAAACTGAATAACGTTAACTCCTGAAGTTTACATTGTAGGCATGATCACTATGCTGTGAATGAGATGAAAAATTACTGTTTTGCAAAGTGACTTGATGGCTACAGTTGTAGCATTTTAAATGTTTCCAAGTAACTACTACTTTGAGATGGGGAAAGTAAATGTGTCCATAATGGGTATGCAATCTCTACTTCCAGGTGACTGGTACTTAATTTCTGTCACTAGACAGCTAATTCAAATCAAGAAATGCCCAGGCTGTTCAAACTATTCTACTTGCCTTTTAACTTTGTATAGTATGAAGCTGCCTCTAATTCATGTACTTTACAGATGCAAGCAGTTGTAATTGCAAGGCCCAGTTTGGTAAACTCTGTGGTCAGTCGTAATTGAAAGACTTGGATGGACAGGCAGTTCTAAGATTTTAGAGGAAGTTAACGAAGACTGCAATTTATAATACCAATACCTCTGACTTGTAAAAGACAGCCTGGAAAAGGTCAAAGAAGCTTTCTAGTGCAGCAAATAGGAAAAGGCTCAGAGAATTGCAAGTAGCTAGTTTATGTGCTTCAATGATACAATTTATGCAGTCTAGTCAGACATTAGCCAACAGTCAGCTGCAAGACAGGGACAGTGAAATGCTTTGAGTCAGATTTCTGAGTTGCCAAGCAGTGCTTCTGGACAACGTGAGAGAGACAGTTCCTGCCAGAGTTCTGGAGAGGCTTACTGTATGGTAGACACTGACAGCGCCGGTACTGGATGTAAAGATGAGTCAGAGGTGGATGGTAATGGCTCTGACCTTGCTGGTGATAATGGGAGTATCAGAGTATGAAAGTGCTCACTCAGTGTCTGGGACATCCTTTGACTGATGCTTCTTTGTGTTCAGAACTAGGAGCAAGTCATGTATCCGACACAGAAGTAGACACTGTGTGCAATAAGGAATAATATTATAAGGAAGAAATAACACAACAAGGAAGTAGAACTAAAAATGGATAGTGACCCTGTTAAGTGGCCATATCCCATGGATGACAAAGTTCGCTGTTAATTCCTACAGGGCCTGTTCAAATAATGCCAGTTTCCCCTATGATGATGACCATAGAAGATTCAATCCCATATTTTATGATAAACTTACAAATGGTGAGACCGTCAGAAGGCCTTGGTTGCTGTATTCAAAAAGTAGTAACTCTGGATTCTGTTTTTGTTGTGAACTATTCAGCAGTACTTGTGTAGTTGCCCTACCTAGTACAGGAACATGTGACTGGAAAAATATGTGACAAAAGCTTCTAAAATACTAAGTCAGTGAAACCTAAAGAAGCCACTGCAAAGTGGAGTGACTTGCACTTAAGAATAGCTCTACCATCGATCATTAATGTGAGAACATGAAAGTCTAAAACAAAATACTGGAAAAATGTTCTAGAAAGACTGCTTGCAATCTCCGTAACCCTGTCAATATAACTTGGCATTTAAGGAAGTGAAGCTCATCTTTTTACAAGTAGTAATGATTTCCTTGGGTTAGTACAGCTGTTGGGCAGGTTTTATCCAGTAATACAAGAATATCTTGGTTGCATCAATAATGCTGAGATCCATGACCATTATCTGGGAAAAACCATTCCGAATGAATGGATAATGTCAATGTCCAAGTCTGTCAGAGTATTTTGCAAAAGATAAGAGATGCTAAGTACATCTCCATTATATTGGATTGTGCACCAGACTGCAGTCATCAAGAACAAATGTCACTGACTGTCTGTATTGCTGAATGCAATAAGTGTGAGAGTTAAGGATTACCAGTTAACCTCCAGGTTAGTGAGACCATTGGTGGTTTTCTGACTTGCATTGTCTTAACTAAATATAGAAGTTTGGGAATGCTGCTGGAAAACTACATAGGCCAGGGGTATGACAATGGTTCTAATATGAAGGGAAACATTCTGGTGTTCAGGCAAGAATCTTGTCTTTAAAATCACGTGCATTTTTTGTACCGTGGGGCTCTCACAATCTCAATCTAGTAATTGGTGATGCTGCAAAATCTTCAGCAGATGCAGTTTCTCTTTTTGGTAATCAACAAATGTACAATCTACTTCATCTACTCAGAGGTACAAAATATTTCCATCATATAGGAAGAAATATCCAGGGAATTGTTATGGCTAGGCTTGTATAGGCCCTAAGGCTGATAGCCTAGTACCAACCTATTAACCTATGTCAGGTTTAACAAAAGCATTGTGTGAGACTAGGTGGGAGTGTAGGGTAGAAAGTGTGAAGGCAGTGCAATATCAAGTGGGTGCAGTTTATGATGCCTTAGTTTTGGTGGCAGAAATTACAGAAGGCAAGGATCCTAAGGCATATTTTGAAAAGTGCAAAGTATTTAATATCACTGGTGGTCTAGTTTGATATACTAGTGAAAGTTGGGAAAGTCAATAACTTTGCAAAAAGTCTTCCATACAGATTGATCAGGCAGTGATTCTGCTTGATGAACTGAAAAGGTTTTTAGCTGAATCCAGGGCCGCCGGGTATGAAAAGGCAAAGGTGACAGCTATTGCGCTAGCTAAAGAACTGGAAGTAGAACTGAAGTTTCCAAACGTGAATAAAGTAAGGCCCAGGAAAGAGGCTTTTTAGTTATGAAGCAAATGATTTTAAAATTCTGATAAGGATTAATTAGACAGTTAACTTTTTCAAAACTCTTGTTGTTGCACTATCAGCAGAGGACAGGTTTACTCAATTCACAGCTCATACCGTTGCCTTTGGTTTCCTCTATAACATACAGGAACTAAAGGTGGTTCCTGATGAGAATGTTTCACCTCTGTAAAGATTTACAGAAACTTTTAACCAGCAATGACTCCTCTAATATTGATGTAGAGCTGTATGAAGAATTAAAAAAAAAAACCTTGTCACGTTATTCCAATGGGATTAGCCGTGCTGGATGTCATTTTTTAATGAAAAAGAAAGGGTAAGTGGTGATATTCCTGCAGGCAGTGGTAGCTCTACGCAATTTGACCCTTCCAGTGACCGTTGTGTCTGGGAGAGAAGCTTCTCCAAACTAAAACTAATAAAAACATATTTAAGTACTATGCTGCAAGACAGATTTGTGGGTTTAGCTATGATTTCAATTAATGAAATATCTTGCCAAATAGATTATGGTGATGTGATTGATCAAGGAGTGCAGCGCAAGCCAGGAAAAGTGTAGCTTTAGTGGGTGGCTGAGTAGGAATTAAGCAGGGAGTGCGCAAATTATGCATGACTTCTCATCTGACATGCACTGCAACCATGTTCTACTGTGGAAGGCATAAGAGTTCTGTAGGATGTGTACTTTGGTCAAAGTTCTGAAGGAATGCAAGAAATGAAATGTCATCTCCAGAGTTACTGTAGGGAAGCAAAAGTATTGTCAGCTAGGCACTATTCTCTACTGCTGTAACTGGCTTACAAAAATTGACTATAACCTTGTTTTCAACTTGCATCTGCTAATGTTTTTCAGCATGTGCAATGAAGGTATACTTGTATAATGCCAACAGGGACATTGCCAATTTTTAATCATGGTTTCAATTATCAAGAAGTAAAACATTATTTGTAATTTAAAGTATAATAAATAAATAAACTGGCTGAAAAAAATCTTACAGTGAGTTTTCAATGAGTTTTGAAATTACTGTCAAAATTGCATACAGCCGGCATCCAGCAATTCCATATTTCATAAATCTTCAAATATTGAAGTTTGTTTACATACACATTTGAGAATGTCTGTCAGCAAAAGTGCCCAAGTTAAAACATTTTACTGTCAAAACATTGCTTATAGAAATCTAGCAGCCAGTAATGGAACAAAATCATCTGACAATATTAGTGTCTTTCTTTAAAATGAACTGTGCCAACTGAAAACTAATGCATTCAAATTAGTCAAGTGAACATGACACTTTTACAGAACAGCAATGTACTGTTATCAGTTGAGTTTCAAGATAGCACATATTTCTATCTTTAATCCATAATGGATAAGAAACACTGGATTGTTGCAGACTGCCGATACAAGTCTGATAAATCAGCTGACACTGCTGATAAATTACTTATCATTAGATGCAAAATTCAAGGCAGCAGTCGCTGTAGTAGTAATACTGCTTTCCTTTTTGGCCTCAGGATCAGCATAGAATTTCAGCACCAGATCACAATATGTTTCTGACACTGGAGTATGCTGACTTGATGGGTGACCTGTCAGGAGCATAAAGCACACATCAGGGTACATAGTACTTGTGCATAATATTTAAGCCAAAGTCATGCAGACTACAGAGTCACATGCCTTTTTTTTGGTTTGTATGTTTCAATAAAGGATATTCTATTTTAACTCAACTGTGGACTACCTACTATTTTATTTTCTAGTACACATTTTAAAGTTCAATTGTTATTAGTGAACTGGGTGCATTACATATTTCAAGGAGTGAACTTCACACTCTCCACACTGCAAAGTTTCTTCTTGGTTTGTTTTGGACCCAGTACAGGCTGCATACTGGGTTTTCTGAGACTTGGAAGGATACCACATATTTTTCTTTTTGCAGTAAATTACATGTAAATTACACAAGTTCTACATCAGAAACATCAATGCACCTTGTAGAAAGCAATGTTTAAAGGTAGAAAATTACTGTCTCTCATGATTGCAGATACGAAACTCTTGAAGGAGCAACAGCTAAGGAAGGTTTATTACAGGAAAATTCCACCTTCACTTGCCGTTTAAATACATTATAAAGTATCTTTTCTTTCTATCGTATGACAGTGTCTACTGATTTTCATACATTTAAGTAACTGAAGGAAATAACTGGAGTGCTTTTCATGGTGAGTGACCTACCTGTGGGTGTGCCTCAAATAGGGGGTGTTTCATGACTATGGCATGGGTGGGGCTTAAGGGGCACTGGCAGAGCACTTTCATCCTAGGGTGCCATTTCAGCTAAGGCCGTTCCTGGGTAAGGTGAGGTAGATATGCACTTGCTGTATATATTGATGTCAGTCACAAGAGTGTTAGTGTTACGTGACATATTTTACAGCTATGTAAGTGGTTGTGGAAGACTTATTTTTGGTAATGTGTACGGAAAACTACAGAGGAGACAAAGTTGTGAATTTTGATAGCTTGACAGTGTCCGTCTGGTACAGATTCTGAGAAATGCATGGTCAAAGTATAAATGATAGATGCCTGTACGTGCCTTACAGAATCCTAGGAGGTTATGAGGCTAATGGCCCCGAGGCCCTTGCTAGTCTAGCCAAGTTTTTTCTACTTTAATGGTGTTATTAGACCAGACTCAACACCTGCTGCCCCTGTCCAGAAGAGACACAGGTAAAACCCCATGGGTGAATTTGCAATTGCCTATCAAATTATCCAGATTACACTGGTCAGTGAAGGGCTCTATTTTTACTAAGATTGGAAGCTTATTCCAGAGTAGGGGGAGCGTGTGAGAAGTGAACCTGTCTCTCCAAGTTCTATTAATATCTCTTATGATGAGGTCACTAGAGTGGGTTCAGCAAGTACTATTTGTCTTGTTAATGTGCAGCATTTCCTCTGGGCACAAAGGTTGACAGTAACCTGTCCATGTTTCCACTGTGGTAAGGAAAGCCTTTTACTTTCCCCATCTTATCAATAAGGACATTTCCTCCAGAAAAGAGATTATAACCCCCAGTACTCCTACCTTATTAGACCAGTTATAGAATACAATGTGCACTTTAGGTAGCATTTCCATCAGGGTGGGTTTCACTGTTGCTTATAGGCTAGGCAGCGGTCACCCCTGAGTAGTCTGTAGGACACAGAGTAAAGTGACAGGGATTTTAGTCTACTGGCATAGGACAGGTGTTGGACACCTTGAATTTTCTTTGTAAGGTACCACTGAGGTCTCCAGTTGTTGGAGATGCCTGGTGAGGTACATACCAAAGGGCACATTCTATTCTATAATTGGTTTAATAAGGTAGGAGTACAGGGGGGTCTTCATTACTTCAGCAAAAGATGTATTCAGCGAATAAGTCTTCATCACTCACCAGCCACTGAAATGAACTTCAGCAAACCGCGGAATTGTTCCCACAGTTCAGAAACACTTGGCCATCTTCTCAACTTTGCCCTTTTCCCCACTGTAGTGTGATCTTGGAGTTGATATATATAGTTAGGAGTTTGTGGGGCTCACAGCCCCTCATGTTGGGGGGTGATGCCCCCCACTTGGGTGGATTTGATTTAGTGCTTTTTGTGTTCCTTACGTTTGGAGGGCTAGTGTTTCTGAACCATGAGAAAAATTCTGGGGTTCACTGAAGTTAATTTCGGTGGCTGGTGAGAGATGAAGACTTGTTCACTGAATACGTCTTTCTCTGAAGTAATAGATTCATACAGGGGGGGAGGTTATAACTTTTTTTCTGTAGGCAATGCTCTTAGTGATGAGATGGGCAATATAAAAGGCTTTCCTTACCACTGTGGAAATTTGATGGTTGAAGGAGAGGTTGTGGTCAACCTGTGCCCAGTTGTCTTACCATGGACTGGTTAGTTAAAATGTTAATGTGATACTTTGCAGGATGTCTCACTAGCTGAAGGGGATTATGCACTTGTTAGTGTTTAGATTTTGCATGTGAATTTGGCACTAATCGTTGGTTTAAGACCTTCCTGAAGGGTGACAATGTCACTAGAGGAGTCAATGTCTGTACCCAGCTTGATGTCATCTGCAGACTTTTAGTCACACACCTTTTGTTCTGGCCTGTACTTTTGAAAAGGAAATCTCAAACAGGAGTCCCAGCACCAAGCCATGTGGTACTCCACTGGTTACTGGCCTGGAGGTAGGGTCCCATATTTTAACTGTGTATTATATTGGTGAGCCAGTTAGTAACCCACCTTACTATATATACTGGTTTACATTCAGTTGGGTAAGGTTATCAGTAATGCCTGAGTGGGGAATGGTTTTGAAGGCCTTAGCTACGTCTAAATAGGCAGTATGCAAAGTTTTGCCTTCATCTAGGGCTTTGGTGAACAACTCAAAGTCCACCAAGTTCAATACCCACAATCTCTTTTTGACAAAAACCAAACTGGGATGGGTCTAATGTTTGGAGGTCACCTATATCCATGTTGATGAGGTCCATGATTCTCTCCATGGCCTTGCATATCAGGCTGGTCAGACTTATTGGTCTGTAATTCTTGGGGTTAGCAGAGGAACCCTCTATTTGGAGGGGGATGACAGTGGCAGTTTTTCCAATCTGCAGGAGCATACCTAGTGCTTAAACTGTGGTTAAAGAGCGTACGCAGTGGTGCCACTACCTCCTGCTTTAAGCAATTTAGGACACAGCCAGGGAGGTTGTCTGGTTCCACAGAAGCTGTGTTTTTTGCCTTGGAAAGGGCATTAAGGACCCTTTCCTTAGATTACTGGGTGATGACATGTGAGAGCAATGTCTTGTGGTATATTGGGTGAGGTATTAACTGGAAATTGTCCACTTTTATTAAGCATCTGTTGGGTTGTTTGTTTCTGATAACTTGTTGCAGTTAAACTCTTTTTTCTAGAGGCTCCTTTAGCTGTTTAAAACTTTCATTTAAAGGCTCACTGCTGCTTTTCAGCTGTGAGAAGCATTTCTGCAGTTTGTTTCTAAGTAGTGGGGATATTTGTAGCATTTCCATATTCAGGCTTGTATTTGGGCCTAGTGTTTGTGGAGGCTGTGTGTCTGAGCACATATTCAGGGACATCTTGGTTTAGCCAAAGCCATCAGGCATTTCAGTGAGAGAGAATAGTTTGAGGTCATTGGCTGACTGGGGTCACCTGGACTACAGCTTAGACTAAGCACCTCACTGGTTCTTTTGAGATTTCTTTCTTAAAAGCTGTCTCAGGTTTCAACTTTCTGTTACCTAAGAAGCTCAGTTGTGAGTGTTCAGCCATTTTACACTGAGCTAATTGAAGGAAGGACAATCAGCAAACTAGGAGCTATAATATATAACATTAAGTATCCTGTTTTTTGTTTATTTTTGTTCTTTATTTCTTTGTTATTTATAGCACTTTGTGTACTGTGCATTTTTCTAGCTAGTTTCACTGTGTGTGAGGTATTAACTGGAAATTGTCCACTTTTATTAAGCATCCATTGGGTTGTTTGTTTCTGATAACTTGTTGCAGTTAAACTCTTTTTTCTAGAGGCTCCTTTAGCTGTTTAAAACTTTCATTTAAAGGCTCACTGCTGCTTTTCAGCTGTGAGAAACATTTCTGCAGTTTGTTTCCCACCCTCCCTCCCTGTTGGTATAGTGTTTTTATAGTTGTCGGCTTTGCAGTTGCCCGCCCCTAGTGTAAATTTGATCTGGGACCCTCCTCCCCGTCTAGTGTCATTACCTCATTCTACCCAGTACAGGGAGAACATTTGAGAAGGCCAATCAGCTTAGTTCCTGCTACTCCTTTCTCTCTTTCCACTAAAAAAAAAAAAAAAAAAAAAAAAAAAGCTTGTTTCCTGCCTTTCCTGTGGGTAGTTTAGCCTGGATATAGATTTGCTGTGTCCAGGACTATTTGTAGGCTTCTAGGGCCAAGCCTTTCTGTATTGAAAGGAAGCCTTCTAGCTTAATTTTGTTTCTTAGAACTAGACAACTTTCTGTTTCAGCACTTGTTCAGAACTTATTGTAAGCACTAAATAAGCTACAAATTACTACAACACGCAACTTTCCTCACTGTCTAGAGGAAAACAGTTTCTAGTACTTAACAAATAAGCACCTATCCAGGCATGTCTAAGGGTCAGCCCCCGGTGTTTTCTCCTGTCTACCTGATGAATCTGGGCATCTTGGGACAATGCAGTAATTGCCTCATGTACACAGACAACCCTCTCCTCCTACCACCCAACACTACAACCTGTGAGAGATGCACTTATATAGCCAAACTGGAAGCAAAGCTCTCTTCACCCAAGACTGGAATAGACAGTCAAGAGGAGAAGGTAAACACTTGAACCACACCACACTCAGCACATAGTCCCTCAAAACCTACACCACCAAAACACACACATAGAAACACAAAACACACACCTACATTCATGGAGGCTCTCAGTAAAAACCTGCCCAAGCAACAGAGACCTTCAAAGCAGAAACACAAGCAACCTCCACCCCCCAACACAACCCAAATGACACATAGCCCACAAACTCAGTGTGCCACTCAACCACAGCCCATAAGGCATAACAACGTCCCCAACACTCTAGTCATAGGTGACTCTATAGTCAGGCACACTGATGTTCCACTCACCAGGCTAAACAAGGAGAAAGTTACTGTCAGCTGCCTGTCTGGTGCCAGGATCCGCCACATAACACATGCACTCAGGTCACTCCACAACAAGTACAAATATGACTCTGTCATTGTCCATGTTGGTGTGAATGACCTGAGACATAACTCCTTGGACTACATGAAAAGGGACATGGAGGAGCTGTCTGATCTTGTAGCCCAGGCAGGTATGACCCTAGCCCTGAGTAGCATCCTGCCATCACCCAGAGTGATACCACAGTACAAGGACAAAATGATTGACTTCAACAATTGGCTAAGCTTCTGGTGTCATTCTAAGGGGATCCAGTATCTGTCTGCCTGGGATGACATGATTGACAAGCCACGATGCTTTGCCAGAGATGGCCTGCACCTGTCACCCCTGGGATTCCGGATACTGGCTAAGGCTCTAGCCACCCCTATAGTGCCTTTTATAGGCAAGGTTCAAATGACAAATTCACCACCCTAACAGGTACAGGCAAGAAGAATCTGAGGGTATTGCTACTCAATGCTAGAAGTCTAAACCTCAAAATGCACTCTCTTGAGGCACTCCTTAAAATGGAGAACATCGACATCTGTGCAGTGACAGAGACCTGGTTCAAGGCTCCAGAGAGTATCCCTGCATTACCAGGCTATAATTCATACCACACCTTTCGGCCACCTAACCTGGACTGAAACACTAAAGGTGGAGGCATGTCCATATTCATTAAGGATATCCACACCTCCAGGCTAGTTGCTCAGCATAATGCATTCGAGATTATCCAAGTGCAACTAACTCTGGGCAAGACCGCAATCCAAATTGTAGCTTGCTACAGATCCCCCACCATGCCCCAGGATTCCCACTCCTCATTTCTTAATACAGTGGAAAATATTAGGGTACAACCTAACACCCTAATAATGGGCGATTTCAACTACCCTACCATTAACTGGGAAAATTACTCGTGTACCAACTCTTGTGCTCAACGTTTTCTGGAATTCATAAATTCCAATGCCATGGATCAACTTATCCCCACCCCCACCAGGGGCAGCAATATCCTAGACCTGGTTATTACCAACATGGGCAACCGGTGCTCCACACCAGAGGTCAGTTCCTTGTTGGTCAGATCTGACCATAAGCTAATCACCCTAGACATCCACATCCCTCCCCCACCCCCCATTAGGGAAACCACAGTAAAAAATTTCTCCAAAGCCAACTTCACGCTTCTTAAGACAGAAGTGGCAAACTTCATGACACCCATGCTGATGGACAATAGAGGTATGACTGCTGAATCCTACACAAATGCACTTTATAAGCACTTACATGAGTGCATGGATCGTGCAATCCCTAACAGAACCAAGATGCTATCCTCCAAAAAAGGAAGCCAATCTGGTGGTCCCCTGCCATAAACAAACTCTACAACAGAAGAAAGAAACTGTTGCAAAAAAGAGTAAAATCCCATGATTGGAGAAACTCCTTGGTCAGCTTCAGTAAGAAGCTGAGATCCCTCATAAAATCCTCCAAAGCTAGTTATGAAAACAAAATCGCCACTGACTCTAAAGACAATCACAAAGCATTCTGTAGCTATGTCAAGAATCTCAATGGCAACACTCAGATCTGCTCTGAGTTACAGCACAATGGCACTAAATATACAGAACCAATGGATATTGCCAACATCCTGGCAGATAGGTTCAGTGCTAACTTTACCCCTCTGTCATCCCCTAAAGGGCCATCTCTATACCAGAATAATGCAAAGTTCCTGTAATCACGGCTGCACAGGTAAAAAACACACTATCCAAAGCCAAGAACACAGCATCCATGGGACCTGACGACATCCCAGGCTGTGTTCTACATGAACTACAGAATGAACTGGCACCCCACCTAAATACCATGTTCAATCATAGCCTCACCTCAGGCTATGTGCCCACTGAATGGCGCACAGTGGCAGTTATCCCACTCCACAAAGGGGGAGCCACCACAGACCCCAGAAACTACCGCCCAATTAGCCTAACGAGCCTGGTCTGCAAGGCTATGGAGCGTATCATCATGGAACTTATAAACAATGACATTGGTAATCTCCAAACTCAGGACCCCACCCAGTTTGGGTTTGTAAAAGGCAGATCATGTCTCCTAAACCTGATAGACTTCTTTGAAGCAGTCACCAAAGCCGTAGATGAGGGTAAGGTGGTTCACACAGCCTATCTAGATCTCGCCAAGGCTTTTGACACCATCAGGGCGGCCAGAATGATCAGTGAAGAGGGAGAGTTTATTAAAGAATTAGAATTTATGGAGAGTATGTTTCTTAATAGGGGTTATCCCAAATTCCTGTGTGAAAAAAATCAAACAGGAAGTTAAGAATAAGAGAATTACAGGAACATATCAGGCTATATTGTGCCACGGTGTTAATAATGATATAGTCAATATAAATAATGAAGACATAAAGCAGATACCCCTATACATTTCTGTGTATGATGATTCTTTTGAAATCATCAAGAATATCATTAAAATAAACTGGGGTTACTGACAATATATTTCAAGGACAACTTAGGTTCGTGTATAAAAAAGATATATCTTTTAAAGAACACTTTGAGAATAAAATAGATTCCCGGAGGCATACAACCAATAGGCCAATAGGCAATTTCAAATGTGGTAGATGTACAACCTGTACTCACATTAATAATACAAATGATAAGTTTGTGGTCAATTTTTATAATATTAAAATAAAAGGGCATTTTGATTGTCACACTTCTAATGTCATATATGTTGCACTTTGTCAACATTGCAAAGCATTCTATATAGGAAAAACTAGCAGAAAATTTAGGAATAGGATTAAAGCACATCTGCTAGATATTCAACACATGAAAACCACGAATGCCCTAGCTAGACATATACGATTAAATACCAATCATAGTTTTAAATTTTGTGTTATTGAACATATAGAATATGATGTACAGAGGAGACACACAAAATATGATTTAGATGTACAGGAATTAAGGTGGCAGATATTGTTGAATGCCTACAATTGGCCCGGGTTGAATGAATACTGTAGTATCAAACCCATTCTTAGAAAACATTACATTAAGGGTAGATCATAATATAGTATTAAATATCCATCAAAATACCCATAAATGATAAGCATGTATATGGATACGTTTGAAAAATGATTAGCATTAAAACTAGTAGAACACATTTGAAAATTCATAGTTAATATATTTGGTGGGATTTTGTATATATATGTACACATTATGAATAATTTATTTACATTATTGCAGTGATAAGAATCATTGTGATATTTATTTATTGTTATTTAGTGATATGTTGTACAGGGTTTTATAAAATTATATATATACACACATTATGAATTATTCAAACAGGATATGTTTTGTTGCCAATATACATATTATACATTTGATAAAATATGTATATAGACATACATTCATTTAATACATGTTAAATATATTTTCTATTTAATATATGTTACATTTAATGTATTTGTATTTTTAATTCATTTATATATATGTATGGTTTTATGTTTGTTTTTCATTTTAAGGTATCTCTATCTATTGACAAGTCATATTCATGCTTTATTAGCAACATCACTTAACGTAACCAGTGCAACACATTTAGTTAATAATTCAATAGTTTAATTGAATTTTATAATTAATAGGGTGGGACCTGTGTATTTAAGTGAAGCAACAATTACATTGTTTATTCTGATGAAGTTCGTCTTGGCGGACGAAACCCGGGTAAACTGTCATTCGTGTATTGTTCATGCTTGTGCTTGTTTTTTAAGAATAAAACATCCATTATAGCTGTGGAATTGGATTATCTTCCTTCAGCGTGGATTTACAAAGTGAGTGAATTTGCTGTGGCAATTCCCGACTGCCTGAACTTCTTGGTCGTTTTTTTACAAGTTTATCTTTACCTTGGTTAATTGCTTTTGACACCATCTCCCACTCTGGAATTATAGATAAACTCACTAAACGTGGTATAAATCCATATGTCACAAGATGGGTTGCCAACTGGCTCACTGACAGAACCCACACTGTGAAAGTAGCAGACTCCAAATCCAGCTTCAGACCAGTGACAAGTGGAGTACCACAGGGTTCAGTCCTGGGTCCTCTCCTGTTTGGTATCTACTTCTCTGAAGTACAGGCCAACACAGAAGGTCTTTAGCTAATGAAGTTCACAGATGACTGCAAACTAGGAGCCATAATCAAAACTCCAAAAGATGTGGACATCCTACAAAAGGGCCTTGCTGAGACAGATGCCTGGTGTCAAAGCCATGGCCTCAAGCTCAATGCCAAAAAGTGCATTGTCATTCCTTTTGGTAAAAACTCAGTACCCATGAACTACCACATAGGTGGTAGGCTACTTAACACCGAAAGTGTGATAAGAGACCTTGGGACACAGGTGGACAGTAGTCTCTCCTTTGATAATCACATCGCCACAGTAGTCAGGAAATCCTTCTATGTGGCACACCTCATCACAAAAGGTTTCTCATCCAGGAAAAAATAGGTCATTGTTCCCCTCTACTCATCACTCATTAGACCCATTTTAGAGTACAATGCCCCTTTTGGTATGTACCTCACAAGATATCTACAACAACTGGAAAGGCCACAGAAATACCTCACAAAGAGGATTACCGGCCTCAAAGAGATGCCCTATGCAGACCGTCTCAAAAAACTGCAGCTTTACTCCGTTGCATATCACCTACTCAGAGGCAATCTCTGCCTAACACACAAAGCTATGTCAAACCCAGAGCTTTTAGACATGCTCCACTTAAAGAAATCCCAATCCCTACGAGTTACATGCTCTAGGGACCTTAACCTCGTCACCACAATAAACAGAACATGCTGGAGGGATAGATTCCTGTCCCAGAGACTTCCCATACTCTGGAACAAACTACCGATCTATATCAAACAAAGCTCCTCATTAGCACTGTTCAAGAAAAATCTTGATGATTGGATGGGAGATAGGAAATTCACCCCGGGATCACTTCTGTGGCTCTGCTCGGCACAGGAAGATAATTTTCTTGGGTGGCGAAAGCCAGGGTACCTTTGGCTAGGCTTATATAGGCCCTAGGGCCAATAGCCTAGTACCTACCTATGAACCTATGAACAGGTTCAGTGAAAATTTCTCCACCCTATCTGCCAGCAGGTTAGCAATATTACCAGGTTCAACATATGTTGTGCCATTTACGACAAGTTCAGTGCAAATCTGGGATTTTTCTTTGAGGTGACAGATGTAGTCAAAGAATGACTTGTGGGTTACCTTTAGCAATTGTGGCCAATTTAGACACCTAGTTAAGAAAGCCAAAGCAGACTACAAATCTAATTTTCTTTTTTTAGTCCAATAAGGAAGTCTGGTGTTTGGGGGCTGTCTTCTCTACTGCTTTTGAACAGCAGTTTTTTTTTCCTGTTATAGACTGTTTATGGTGGATGTTCACCAAACAGGCATGTTTTTACGTGAGGAACTTAATTTTATTCTATCGGGTACAGCTGAAGTCAATGCAATTTAAAGGTGTTTATACAAGGCATTGGAGTAAACTGTGGCATAGGTATCCTTGCTATCAGTGGTAGAGGCTATGAAACTAGTAATACACTGTCTTATAAAAATTATAGTTTGCTTTGGAGAATTATTTTAGTTCCAGCTGGGGGAAGATCAGATAATAATGTTCTAATGTGACTGACTTGGGGTCACATCTCACTAGAGAAGATTGTACACTTGGGGTGTTGCAATGATCACTCATGTCTGAGTACCAGATCCAGGATATTTGAATCCCTAGCAGGGGTGTCTACTTACTGGACAATCCAGGGCACTGGAGTTTACAAAGTTCAAGAATCTCTGGGTGAACACATTGGTACAGGTGTAGTTAGACCAGTTTATTGATGGGTAGTTGAAAGTCTCCCAAAATCATGGTGTTTAGTATATTCAGGGACTCATGATGTCCAGACAGGCATTGTGGTTGTCCTCGTTCATGGAGGGGTTCTGTAACTGGTGATAATTTGAAGAGGAGTTTTACCTACAGAGAGTTGTACATGGAGAAGTTCGAGGGACTTATTTAGATGTAACAATCTGAAGGAGTATTTGTCTCTCATAAAAATAGATACTCTTTCTTTGGATTTCCCTCTCTTGTCTGATGGTCTGATCGAGTGAAAGTTGTTGCAACCCGGTATAGCTAGGGTGCTCCCCGCAGCCTTGAGCCAAGTTCCTGTGACTACACAGACATTAGCTTCCTCCAAGGTGAGGGCAGCTTCCAACAAGTGTAGTTTTAGTTTAAGAATCCTAGCATTTAGCAGCATGACCCTCATGTTCATTTTTTAGGAACATTTTATGTTAAAAATTTTGTACTTGTGACATTGTCTAAAAAAGGCACTGGGGGAGGCAAGAGCCTTTGCCAGAAGCTGAAATCCTAGTAGTTGACAGGTGGAGACAGTCTCTAGCAAAGCAATCAACCATGTCATCCCAGGCTGACAGGAAATGGATTGCCTTAGAATGACACCAGATGTTAAGCTAATTGTTAGTCAATCATCTTTTGTTTGCATTGCAACATCCACCTAGGAGAGGGTAGTATGCTGCTTAAGGCTAGGGACATACCTGTGTGGGACACATAATCAATGGTCTCTCCATATAGTCCAGAGAGGTACGTCTCAAGTTATTCACACCAACATGTACTATGACAGAATCATAACAGTACTTGCTGTGGAGATACTTGAGTGTATGAGTGATGATCTGGATCACAGTACCAGACAGACAGAGTGATGATCTGGATCACAGCACCAGACAGGCAGAGTGATGATCTGCATCACAGCACCAGACAGGCAGCTGACCCTGACCTCCTTATCCAGCCTGGTGAGTAGCACATCAGTGTGTCATAATAGTCATCTATGACTAATACATTTGGTTTTGTGTTGCACCTTAACTCATAACATCCGAGTGATGCCTCCAGGTGCATCTGCAGTTAACTCCTAGGGATGCTTCTAGGCATCAAATATTGCTTCATATTTGCATCAATAATTCCAAAACCCATGCTATGTACAAGGTTTTAAAAGGTTTCGTCTTAAAGCTTATGCAATGGCAAACTCAACTGCATTAATATTTGACCTCTGTCTAGTGCAGATACATAGATATTAACTGTTTTTATGATAATTTATATAGATATAATTTTCGCATTTTTCTAAATATCTCAACAACTATGTAACACAGACAGAACTCCTTAGCCTCATATGAAATGTATCAGCGAGATAAAATGCTGCCTCCAGTATGTGTGTAACTTGAGTGGTTGTAAGTTGTTTGCAAAATATTACAAATGTAATAGTTACTCTGTTTATTCTGACTTATAAAATTCAGTTTAAGACTTAGAACCTAAAGAATACTACCACTATAAAATAGCTTGGGCTGAAGTTTGCCATTTATACTTTAATAATAATCCTTATGGTTCCAGAGATATGAACATTTGTTTGAAATTTGTGAAAAGATTTATGGTCCACCCATTGGAAGTTACAGTGCAAACTTCCTGAGGGCCATTGGAGTGAATGGCTTACCTGAGACATTGGCATGTGTGGTTTTGTGCACTCTTTTTACATGTGTGCTATGTGAGGTGTGCTTGTGTTTGGGAGGTGTCTGTGCTTTGAGTAGGTTTTCAGAGAGGACCTCTGCATATGTGGGTTATGTTGGTTGCATGGTGGATGTGGGTAATGGTATGTAAGTGCTGACAACCTCCTTGGGTTTAGCTTTTCTTCAATTATTCAGTAATACTGATTCTAATAGTAGTAAAATGGTTACACTGCCATTAATTAAAATGTGTGGAAGTCTGCTTCTGTTTATATATAACATTGCACTGAAACTGGGTATCATGACTGAAAGTGTTGTCTTTCCCTTTGTTAATACCTGCATGTAGGTCTCAGGATTTTTTCTGTATGTCACTGCTAGCATGCTTTGGGAAGGTGCTTAGGGTGTCAGGGTTGATAATCTGTACTCGTACGTTCAGTTTGGCAGATGCTTTAATGTGTAGTTGAGTTGATGAGTAATATTTGTGTGTAATTCATTTCACTAGGGCCATTCATAAGTGTTTTTTTAGGTGAGCTCATGTAAGGAAGTATGCTTATATGTAAGTTTAGTTTTAACATTCCAATTTGTTTTTCAATAAAAAAAAAAAAAAAAAAATATATATATATATATATATATATATATATATATATATATATATATATTTTTTTTTTTCACTTTAGAAGATCGAAAGCCCACAACAATGAAATTCAAAACATTGAGACCAAAATCTTGAAAATTCAAAACACTGAAAACTCAAAACATCGAATACCATAATATTGAAAATACATAGGAAACCAACATTTAATACATGCCAGCACAACTACATACAGAAGTAAATAAACCGTGTTACACTTCTCCAACTATAAGCAGGGAGGCAAGCCCCACTGCACCCCCTATGTGGGGAGTTGTGCTCCCCACACTGCCTGCTACTTAAATATATCAACTCCGAGATCGCACTACACAGAACATAGCATTCTGCGCTTCATGACTGCATGTTTAAATTGTAAAAAACTATCCTCAACCTTCTCTTATATATCTGATATATAGAATTTTTGAATAACTAAATGTTATGTTGTCCCATCTCGCCTTCGTTCTTGCTAGTTGGGTTCGGAGCTGATCTTCGGCTATGACTCAGCCAATTTACTAAAGCTCAAGAGCTTATACTGGCTCAAGGCTAACCCCTATCCCAACATGCCTAGCGGTAGCTACCCAGATCTCGTTTGCTACTTGCAACGTCGAGATTGTGACTACTAGCTCAGGCTAAGTACTTAGACTTTTTTCACTTATATTGTTATCATTTCCAGGATTTTATTGTTGAATTAACCTTGTTAGAGTGTATATTATCCCCTTTTAGTCTAGCGACCTTTCTTCTACTTGGTTGTTTTTGGCTGTCGTTTTCTCCCTCAGGCCTTGCTTTCCCCTTTGAGACCATTTAAATTAGATGGTGGTTCTTCTTTTTCCTCACCCTTTCTGGGATAGCTGTTTAAGTTAGAGGCTCTCCTATTGGGGAAGTCACCATTTAAATTAGAGGCTCTCCCCCTTTCTTCTTCTTCTCTTCCCTTTAAAAAAAAAAAAAAAGAGATACCATTTTTTGTTGTTTGGGCTAGCCGTTACAGCCTTGTTAGTAGTTTTTAGTTGTGTGCTGTTAGCTCTTACAACCTTGTTTCTCACTGTGGAATTTTGTTTTCTCTAATTATCCACAATGTCCAAAGAGTCGAAACCCTCTGGGTTCAATAAATGCAACTCGTGTTGCCAGAAACTGTCCCTTACGGATGGGTACACAACATACCTTTCAACCTGGAAACATCAAAAAATCTGGCCATGACCCCATTAAAAATAGGTACAAATATGTACACTGATTAACATAACATTGCATACATAATTATATGACCACACCCACTCCGGTGGAATTGTGGGATACCAACTTTCAAACGTAACCTGAAGAACACACAAAAGAAAATGTCCCCAGAGACCCCCACAGCTATTCCCAATGTCCCATTACTTGGCTATTTCACCTCATTTACCATAAACATTGTAATGTCATACTGCTTTACTTCTACAATGATTATTTGGATTTCATTTAAAACTTTTATTTTACATTTTATAGCACAAACACTAATAGACATCTGCTAAACAGAGTAATACAATTTCACACTGAAACTAGACTTAGCATTAAAACTTCTCTGCCCTTGAGATTCACATTCATTGAAACAGCATTGAAACCCACATTCAAAGAAAATGCATCTGGCCAATGGTGGATAAAGATTACCTTTGGGCTTTTTTCAAATCATAGGCCCCTTTCACATGAAACGTACATGTGTTCTTTGATACACCTTCCTGATTGTATTAAATTATATTCCTGTATAATACAGCACATTTGTTAGAGTGCGTTTTAAATTTATTGCTTTGAACATTTTCCCAGTAAGCAATGAAACAAAATACAGGAACCAATAATGACATAACTGCCCAATTCAGAACATTTTCATCATAAAAGTCTACTCAAACTTCTACAGTCCACCAGTATTAGTAAATATGCACAATCTCTGCAGAAGTAAAAGTCATCTAAATAATTCCACATTAACAAGATCTGTAACTATTGAAGAGGTTGCTGCTAGCAAACAACTTTATAGTAGATTGTTTTATCTACAAGTAAAGTGCCTGCCTGCTGCCCTTAAAGAATAAAGTGCTTATGTTACATTAAAAAAATGATTAACTAGTAATATTTCAATAGGGAATTGATGTCAAACTGATAACAGATTCATGGCTACTAGGTAACTCCTCCAAACAAGGACATTCACAGGACTGCAGCATCCACTCCCTTTAAAGTACAACACAGTACAGTATCAGCAATCCATCTGCATACTGTGGGAGTAGAACCCACAGCCTTCTGCAACAAAAGCAAGTATATTACCTGTTGTGCTACTTGCAATGCAAGTAGACTTTCCATAAGCAGCACTAAACTTCTCTTTCCCTGAAGAACTGTGCAGCACAAGAAACCAGGAACAAGCCAAAATTTATTGAGATGGAACAAAGGCCCAAAACCGCAGGGACACATTTTAAACATTGCTTGTATAATCTTAGAAAAGTTGTTAGAATAAAATTGTTTTATGTCACCATGCATTCCCTGAAAGATAGGAAGACTGAAACTTAAATAGCTATCATTATTTAGTGAATTCAGTTCTCACTGATTTGCTAGAAAACCACACACACACCTTTCTAAAGTATTCTTAACAGACTGCAAGTGATCCAGTACCTTATACATTTAATTCTTCTTTTAAGATGTAATCTTTGTTTTGAATGATACATAACTTAATAGACGTGCAGTAGCAGCTCCTTCCCCAGGCCCATGCAGTAGCAGCTCCTTCCCCAGGCCCATGCAGTAGCAGCTCCTTCCCCAGGCCCATGCAGTAGCAACTCCTTCCCCAGGCTTATACTTATCCTTAAAAATATTTCTCTCAGTCATGCTCCTTTAGGTATCCCTGTCGGTCTTAATGTGAGCTCCTTCAAGCAGGATTACAGAGTCAGTAGGTGGTACCCTCTTGACTTATCTCACTCACTGGATCTAAAAATACTAAACAGATTACACACCTGCTTTGTACATGCTCATTAAACAAGTCAGAGTTTTCTCTCACTGCCTCACTGCCATCTTAAGGCAGCTCTATCATTCACTGGTAAAAATAAAACAGAAAAATCCCACTTCTCAGTCTTCTCAGTACTTCTCAGTCTGAATATCAGCACAGACATTTGTGATTTTTCTCAAAGAGAAACACCAAAATAAGGTAAAGACCAGCAGATTGTGAAATCTTGCTCCAGGATTCAATCTGTGCCCCCAGCATGAGTTAATGTATCTGATTTGTTTTCATCCCTGGTAGCAATTAGGCTCATTTCACATCCTTTATTCTAATTTCAGTTGTCTATATCCGCCTAGATCCACTCCTGGAGGCAACACACTATCTATATGGATAAGACACCTCCCCACAGGGAAACATAAGTAAACACTTTTTCAAAATCAATTTTTGTTTAGTTGCATAATGTTAAATTTTAATTGGTTCTTCAATGTTATACTCAGAAAAGGTAAATTCATTCTTGGGAAACTGACATAAAATACAAGCATTTGGATTTGTTGGGTAATAAAGTTCTGAATTCTATGCCTTTTTGCATGAACATGTAATTTATTAACAGACAAAAATCATATTAAAAGAAAATCACATTAAAACATTAATCATGGGCAAGTCAGCAGTTGCCCTACCCTTTGGTCCACCACAGCCCCAGGGTGTTCACCAAGTGTATGGCAGTGGTCATGGCTCACCTGAGGTGTCTAGGATTCCAGGTGTTTCCATATCTAGATGACTGGTTCCTCACTGCTACCACCGAGCATCAAATAATCAAAGCAAGGGACTACACAATTCAAACTTGTTCCCAGTTAGGCATCACCATAAACTCCAAAAAGTCTGCCTTGTTGCCTTGTCAATCTATTACCTTCATAGGGGCAGACTTAGATACAAGATGCATGATAGCGAAGCTGCCTTGAGACAGAGTGTCAACCATTCATCAGCAAGTTTCATTTCTGATAAAGAAGATGAGAGTTCAGGCAAGAGAAGTATTACAAGTCTTGGGCTCAATGGTCACAGCAATTACACTAGTTCCTATGGCTCACTTCCACATGAGGATTTTGCAGTGGCATTTTTTCACTCAGTGGTATTTCCAGGATTTACCAATGTCATACATGATCTTGTTCACGGAAACTTGCAAAAAGGACTTAATATGGTGGCTTGTCTCCCCCAGGTGACTCTGGGTAGACCCTTTCTAGACCCCCATCCAGTAGCCACAGTGACCACGGATGCCTCCCAGATAGGGTGGGGGGGCATTTTCTGGGACAGACTGTCCAAAGAATGTGGCAACCTCATGAGTACCATTTGCACATCAATGTTCTAGAGATGAGAGTGGTGCTCCTGGTGTTGCAAGCACTTCAAGACTCTGTACCTCCCGGGACCATTGCAATTCAGATGGACATGTCAGTGGTATGGTACATCAACAAGCAGGGCAGGACCAGATCTTACCCCTTTTGTCAGTAGGTCCTTTGAGTATGGCAATGGGCGATGTCTTCCCAACATTTTCTGATTGCGATGCCCATTCCCGGGAAATCCAACATGATAGCGGGCAGGCTCATGCCTCATGAGTGGTCCCTGCAGCAAGAAGTTGCAGATTTGATTTTTTGCAAATGGGATCAGCTATGCTGTGATCTTTTTGCCACTCCCCTCAACAATAAATGCAGCAGCTACTTCGCCCTAGTCCCTCCACTGGGACAGTCACCCAGGGATGCACTTGTTCACGATTGGCCTCCGGGACTACTCTATGCATTTCCTCTTTTCCCTCTAATCCCAAAGGTTCTTCAGAAAGCAAAGTCACTGGGTTGCAAACTCATCCTCATTGCTCCTTACTGGCCTCATCAGATATAGTTTCCATTTCTCTGCCATCATCTTCAAGTGGAGCCTTGGATAGTAGACCCAGTTCCGGCCCTCCTAATGCATCAGTCGGGTGGACTCCATCCTTCCCTTCAAGCTCTCAAGCTGACTGCTTGGTTTGTACACTTCCAGTCTTAGGCAGGCTCCCCAACATTTCCCTGGCAGTACAACACATCCTAGTGTCCTTTCACAAGCCCACTACCCACTACCAGGAAGATTTACACTAGAAAATGGAAGAGGTTCTCTTATTGGGTAAAGAATAATGACATTTATCCTTTCACTGCTCCTGTTCACAAGATTCTTGATTTCCTGGCTGAAACATTTGAACGAAGGGCAGCTGCAGCTACTATTAGGATCTAACTAGCTGCCATCTCAAACCTTCATTTAGGAGAGTTGGGCTCTAACATCATGTCCCATACGTTGTGCAGAGCATTTTTAAGAGGTACAACTCTTTTACGGCCCCCAGTAAGAGAAAACCTCCCCAGGACCTAAATTTGGTTTTAGCCTCTCTGGTTCTTCAACCCTTTGAACCAGCAGCATCTTGCCCCCTGAAATTTCTATCTTGGAAAACCCATTTCTTGGTTGCCATCACCTCAGCTAGAATTACACACTTTATCTATTCACTCACTGTATCTCATTTTTCACAAAGATACAGTCTCTCTTAGAACCAATCCTTCTTTCTTACCAAAGGTATGTTCAGAATATAATTTAAATCAGTCCATTGAACTCCCTGTATTCTTTCCCAGTTATGGCAACAAGGCAGAGTATAGACTCCACCAATTGGATGTTTATAGACAATTATGCTTTTATTTACACAGGACCAAAGACTTTAGAAAATCAGATCAATTGTTTGTATCCTTTGCTGACAATAAACAAGGTTCTCCAGTTTCAACAGTGACCTTATCAAAGTGGCTGTCAGACACAATCAGTTATTCTTATGATTTGCGTGAAAAGAAGCTTCCAGGGAGGGCCAGAGGACATTCAACCAGTGCCTTAGCCACCTCTGTGGCCTTCCAAGCCAAATTGCCCTTAGATTCAATCTGTGCAGCAGCAACATGGGCAAATCCTCATATCTTTATCACTCATTACAAAGTGGATGTGGTCTCCCGGAATGGGGCATCCTTTGGTTTCCACGATCCTGAATAGTTTGTTCCATTGAGCCACCCAAGAACCAGATGATAGGGATGTGGTCCCAACCAGCAAGAATGAAGGCAAGATGGGACAACATAACATAAAGAAGTTATGTAACTACCATAACGTTCCATGTTTGTTGTCCTTCATCTTGCTTTCCTTCTTGCGTCCCCCCTACTTCCCCCTTCCTGGAGGTTAGAGAGGAATTTCTTCATTGGTTACACTGGCTGAGTTTCCTGTTGGCATACCATGTTAGTTAACCATGCCTTGTCTTTTCTCTTTCCTTCCTAACCTTAATTATGAAAGAGCTTAGTAAAATTTGCATTTCCTATTTTTTTTGTCTAGTTTGGGCTATTACAAATGAGATCTACCGCTAAGCATGTTGGGATAGGGGTTATCCTCGAGCCAGTATAAGCTCTCGAGCTTTAGTAAATCAGCCGAGTCAGAGCTGAGGATCGGCTCCGAACCCAACCAGCAAGAAGGAAGGCGAGATGAAGGACAACAAACATGGAACGTTATGGTAGGTACATAACTTCTTTTTTTAATAGGTGTAAGTTTCTCTTCCATTGTGAAGTAGATTTCTGTTTATTTATTAAATTAGAAATATGTTTAGCATATATTATAATTAATCTGCATTGCTTTCTTAAATTCTGATGTTAAAAGGATACCTACACATTTCATTTGTGCATTAATCCAGTTAAATTCATTATCATATCTTAATTTTTATTTATATCTTTATTTACTAAAATCACATTAGACTTTGATTAATACTCAAACATATTTCTTCAAATGTTTTTAAAAAATCAGTTATGTAAGGTAGTGATGTATTGCTATCACCTATAGTCAATAAAATGCCATCGGTGAATAGTTGAAGCTTAAAAGTAATCTTGTCTGATGCATCAAAACTGATTATTTTTCTATTTGATATAATGTAATTTGCAGAAGGTTCTGTAACAAGGGCAAATAATGGCAATAAAGGGCATTCTTGTTCAGCTCCCTTACAAAGCTTAAATGGATTAGGCAAACAGCCCAATTTAATGAAAGCATAAGAATTTTATGATATAAACTCAAAATCAGGTCAATACAATTTTCACAGAAATTGTATTCTTTTAGAGTTTCAGGTAAAAATAACCAATTTACTGCATCAAATGCATTTATATCTAAACTAATAATTGAAATTTCTTTCTTAGTTTTGTTTGCATAGTCAACTAACAAGATGATTCTGGGGATATTGTCTATTGTTTGCCTGTTTATAATAAACTCAGTTTGATCTTGATGACATTTACTAGAACTGATTTTAATCTATTTGCAATAATAGACATAAATATTTTATGAAAATAGGGATATTGGCTGATAAGAAGCACATTGAGTTAGATTTTTATCTTGTTTTAATATGGGAGAAATTAAAGTATATTTTCAAGAAGGAAGTGTGGTGAAATTATTTACTTCTGTAAATACTTTTAATAAAATATTAACACCATAATCAGGCATTAATTTATAAAACCCAGGAATAATGCCATCATTGCCTGGAGCTTTCTAGGATTTTAATTTTTAATTTGGTCTTTTATTTCAGTAGTAGATAATGGTTTATCAAGTTTATTAATATAATCACTAATTAGTTTGCTAGTTATGTTTTCTTTTATAATGTTGATAAAATATTAACATTCATTCCATCACTGTTTGTAGAATTATTTTCTCATAGTCAGTTTTGAAGCTAAGTGTATTAACTTTGTCTGAAACTTTCCTTTGACTATCTTCCAGTGTGATGATTTCTTGTATATGACTGAGTTTATTCTCTTTTCCTGTTTGCTAACTTGTGTAGATTAGTAGGATTCAGTAAATAGGATTGAAACTTTAATTTTTCTAAAGTGATAGCTACTTTTTGACTTGGTATTTATTTTGTTATTCATACTTTATTTCTATGTTCTGCTATTGTTAAGCTATCAGTTTTGGTTTGCAAGGATATTAGATCACTATCATATTCTTTCCTTTTGTAAATGTACTAGCTTTTAATTCTGCCATTTAAAAATAAATAAGACTTTAGAGAGTCCCATAATTTAGTATTAGTGACTTATCTGTTATTATTTATATTTATGAAGTTTTTTAACTCATTTTAAAACAGATTTTAAAGCCTTTAATCTTTAAGTATACTGGAAAATTAAATCATAGTGAATTCAGATTCTAGGTTTTAAATGAGAAAGAATGTAAAAGTAAATGCATTATGGTCTGATAAAGAGCAGGATGTGATAATGACTTTGCCAATATTAGATAACAGACTATTTAAAATAAACACTTTATACTAGACTGGGTACCAAACCTGTATGAATAATGGATAAAGTTTAAAGCATTAGATTGTCTCAAATCATTTACTACTATAAAGTGCATGGAGTCAACAAAGTAGTTGTTACTTTATCATGTTATTCTGACCTTACTGTTAGTAGTAGTATCTTTTTTAGATAGGATGAAATTAGTCATCAGCTAAAATGAGGTTTCCTTTCACGTGTATTACTATAATTTTTAAATGTTCATTTGTCATTTTTAGCTCCAATTCATGGAATTCAGTAAGAGTTTACCAGAGTATAGAATCTGTTACCGAATTCAGCTGTAACAATACATAGTATACCACTAACATCTGTAAAGGAATCAATTATCTTATGTAGCCCAATGGTATTTTCCATAAAATAGCAACACCTCTTCTTTTCTTCAAGTAACTTAAAATTGTATTTTTTTGTATTTAGTCTTTTGATATCTTCAACAAGATGAGTTTCCTGTAAAGAAAACTATATGAGCATTATGTAATTTTTAGAAATTTAATAAGACCACCCCTTTTTAAGTTACTGTTCAAACCATTTATATTAAGTGATAGATATTGTAGAGATGACATCTATGTTTAGATTCAGTATATATCTTTTACTGTTCATAGAGATGAATTGTATGCTAGGACAATGAATATTGGCTTCTTTTATATGTAAACCACCCACAGTATTTGGAAATATAAAGCATAATAACTTATTATAGACAGGTTCAAACAATTAAATGTTAAACTAAACAATCAAACTAAAACAATCAAACTTAACACAGAATATAATAGTACGAGTTTGGATAAACCATCCAAAGTACCCACCTAATTCAGCTTTAAAAAGTCAGTGTAATAATGCCTGCTACTGCTTATTAGAACTTAAAAACTCACAGATAAAATTATAAAATTATACATGATCTGAATGAGTCTTATTTTGTATCCTTCCCTAATATTTTTTTTATTTTTACCATGTCATAATTTCCTTTTAATATACTTACTTTTATATTTTAATTCACTTAAATTTATTTTCAGGAATAACTTTCTCTCATTTCCTCCTCCTTCTCACTATTTCTCTTTCATCCCTTCCCTTCTCATTTTCTTTTACATTTCCATTCCTTATTTAATTCTAAATCAGTATTGACCTATTATACTTTCTAGCCCCTTTTTTATGTTCATTTTATTTCACTACATTTAATTTATGCTTTGATCAACTAACCCATCCTTTTCCCATATAACATTAACATTTATAGCACCTTATCAAATAACAGATTGTTGTGTCATAATGTGAATAAATTATCAGAATGAAAACAGACAACTGATAATACAATAAACTAAATATTTATATTATGAAATTATTTGATATAGGAAATCTTATTGATCCTATTTATTCAATAAATAATTTATTTAAAAAATAACAGATATATGTAAAAACAGTGAAAAGTGTTAGAAATTCAGTCATGAAATTAATCATTTTAGAAAATTAAATCACTATAATCTAAAATTATCATACATGAAATCAGCTGTCATTTGTGGGAGCACTGTTGTTTCAGCTGATCCGCTGTGTTTTTATTTAACTTTTAGTGTTTTGTTCATATTGTTAAACATATGAGTGTTTCATTAGTAGTTATCCGGCTGGAGCTTGTGGACAACTCTCCTCTTCCCGAAGGTTTCCAGTATAGCGGGTTGTGTCAGGTTTCGATTCTGTGTTACAAAAGGACTGATGGAAAACATTTGACTGAATTTTCACAGATCTTCATTGGATAATTAATTTATGACATCATTTATTTTTGAGTATTTAACATGATGAGTTATGCTTCAGCCCACATCTGACGAAGTTGTTGAAACAAAAACGGATTTTTAACTATGTTAATGGTGTTTTTTATACTTCAATAAAAGTGTTTTGCTGCATTAATTCTCTCCGAGGCTTTATTGTTTTACGTTGTGAGGTAGTTCTCTGCTTCCTTGTTTGGTTTTAATCACCTCGTTTTTGCCTTACTTTGGTATCATACATGTTAGTTAAAAAAGATACAAGCAGTTTATATGTCTATATAGACTAACTCAATATAGAGAATTAACTGTGCATGTATACAATATATTAGTCACTGGTAAGATCAGACCATAAACTAATCTCACTGGATATCCACATCCCGACTCCACCCCCTGCCCAGAAAACCACAGTGAAAAACTTCTCTAAAGCAAATTTCACACTCCTCAAAACCGAGGTGGAATCCTTCAAAGCCCCCGGGCCTGTGGAAAATATGGCCCAGAATGCAGAATCCTTTATAAACGCATTCTATGAACACCTTCAGGAATGCATGGATCATGCGATCCCAAATAAAACCAAGACCCAATCCTCCAAAGGCAGAAATCCTGTCTGGTGGACCCCAGCCATAAACAAACTATACAATAGAAGGAGGAAGCTACTAAATGATAGAGCAAAATCCCAAAAAGGGAAGGCATCACTGATCAGTATTAGCAAAAAACTACGGGCACTCATAAAATTGTCTAAGGCCAGCTCAGAGAGAAAAATTGCACAGGACACTAAGGATAATCACAAGGCTTTCTTTAGTTATGTTAGGAACCTGGGTGGTAATTCCCAGATATGCTCAGAATTAGTCCAAAATGACAAAAAATACACCAAACCCACAGACATTGCCAACATCCTAGCTGATAGGTTCAGCGCAAACTCCCCCCCCCCACCAAAAGGGCAAATATCTATCCCAGCAGAGTGCTGCCCCCCTGACATCTCAGATGCTCAGGTAAGAGCCGCCCTCTCCAAAGCAAAAAACACAGCATCAATGAGACCAGACAGTGTCCCGGGCTGCATCCTACATGAACTCCAAGAAGAGCTAAACCCAAACATAAAACTACTGTTCAATCTCAGCCTTACTACAGGATATGTGCCCAAAGAGTGGCATACAGCAACAGTGGTCCCTCTCCATAAAGGTGGTGCCTTAACGGATCCTGGAAACTATCGCCCCATAAGCCTGACTAGCTTGGTCTGCAAAGCTATGGAAAGGATCATCATGGACCACATAAATAAAGATATTGGGGACTTACAGACACTGGATCCTACCCAGTTCAGCTTTGTTAAGGGCAGATCCTGCCTCTTAAACCTGGTTGATTTCTTTGAAACAGTCACCAAGGCCATTGACGAGGGGAAGGTGGTCCACACAGCCTACCTGGACCTCGCAAAAGCCTTTGATACAATACCCCACTCGGGCATTATAGATAAGCTCACCAGATTAAATATAAACCCCTATGTCACTAGATGGATTGCAAACTGGCTCAAGGACAGAACCCACATGGTTAGAATTGTTGGAGCCATGTCAGACTCCAAACCAGTTACAAGTGGTGCCCCACAAGGCTCAGTCCTGGGACCTCTCTTGTTCGGTATATATTTCTCGGAGGTACAGGCCAACACGGAAGGACTGTGGCTGACCAAGTTCGCAGATGACTGCAAACTGGGCACCATAATCGACTCTCCAGCCGACACAAGCATCCTCCAAAAGGACCTCATAGAAACAGACAACTGGTGCTAGAGCCATGGCCTCAAGCTAAATGCCAAAAAGTATATAGTCATCCCCTTTGGCAAAAACAAAGTGCCCACAAATTACCACACAGGTGGTAATCCATTAAGTACAGAAGAAGTAATTAGGGACCTGGGGACCCAAGTTGATAGCAATCTCTCATTTGATAACCACGTGGCCAAAGTGGTTAGAAAAACATTTTATATAGCCCACCAAATCATGAAGGGATTTACATCTAGATCAGGGGAGGTCATCGTGCCTCTTTACTCATCCCTCATCAGGCCCATAATTGAGTACAATGCCCCTTTTGGGATGTACCTTACCAGACACCTGCAGCAACTGGAAAGACCCCAAAAGTACCTCACCAAGAGGATCAAAGGGCTCAAACAGATGCCATATGCTGCCTGGTTAAAGAAACTCCAGCTCTACTCAGTGGCATACCGCCTGTTCAGAGACGATCTGTGCCTGACGTATAAAGCCATGTCCAACCCGGAATTAATGGACATGCTGCACCTCAGAAAATCCAAATCCCATCGAGCTACACGCTCGAGAGACTTGAACCTCAGCACTGAAATAAATAGGACATGCTGGAGGGACAGATTCATAACCCAAAGGCTCCCTTCACTCTGGAATAAAATCCCAGTCCAGGTTAGGCAGAGTCCCTCATTGACTCTCTTCAAGAGGAATCTTGATGAGTGGATGGGAGATCATAGGTTTACCCCGGGTATCACTTGTGTGTCACTGTTAGACAGAGGCACAGTATACTAACCTCGAAAAAGGGCATAGCAAAATAAATTTAAAATGGGTGGCAAAAGCCAAACACATTCTGGCTAGGCTTATAAATGCCCTAGGGCAGATAGCCTAGTATGAACCTATGAACCCATATATATATATATATATATATATATATATATATATATATATATATATTCAAATTGGTTCAGTTTTATCATCATTAACTTCAAATATAGAATTCTAGTCTCAAACATAAGAAAGCAGTGTCTAAAATGTATCTAATAGAATCAGTAAATTCATACAAGTACATATATCCACTTTGAATATAAATGTAAATAGTTATGACCTTCCAACTTGGATTATCAACTAGAATGTTCTGTGTTATAAGTAAATAGGCAGCATATTAAAAGTCTTACTAAATCTAGTTGCTAATTGATATATAATAAGGTTCCCTACAACAAAATAGATTAACTTTTTATAGCTACAGTCTATAATAATTCTCTAATATATTTCTATATTTAGGCTAAGTATTAAGTGCAATAATAGATAATAAACATATTGCATTGTCTTTATACAATGTCTAGTTTGAAAAATGTAAAGAATCTTTTAAGTCTGAGTTATAATAAGAATTCAGTATCATAGGACACTTTACATAACATAGGTCTAAAATAAATTTTCTTACAATAGTTTGTGAGACATGTATAGGTGTTAAATTTCACAAACCCTCAAAATATCATGCATACAGACTTGAGAGGAGTTGTGCATTAATGACATTTGACCTATGTTTGATTAGATTTGACATTATATGAAATTATTTAACACAGTCAAAAAGAGAAGTCCAGTCACCACATGGTTTGGATTATATTAACAGTGCCCAAACCCCATTAAAAACACACTTCTGTCAACAGAAAAATCACCATAAACAGCATAATATATCTATAACCCTACCAGAAATAAATCAACAGAGTCTCATAATAAACAGTGTCTTACCACAAATAAACATCTAGATGGAAGTCACAACCATCCAAGCTCCTGAGCTGTCATCTAGTGTGCAGAATTTTGTAGACAAAGTTGGCCAACCATTTTATGTTGCATGTCTCCAAGAAAGCTACAGTCCAATACACCATTTGAGTGTTGTCAAATATTTTATTCTTTTTTTAATGTGTCATAGTGTCTTCCAAAGACTCAGATATTTTCTATCCATTTTGTAAATCCATTTTAATTTTGGCAGGGAAAACAAGATGAGCTTTGATATTAGCTTTTTCAGAGTTTTCCATAGTGGGATATAGACTTTCATTTTACTAATAGTTGAAGAAAAATCATTGTCAAATCTAATAGAATTGTCTCCTATTTTTATAAGATGATTTGTCCATGCTGTTTTTAAGACAAAGTATATATCTTGACTGGAAATAAACTTTACTATTATAGATCTGGGCGAGGAAGATTTTTTTTTCCTTTGGGTGACCATAGGAACGAGACCTATGTGCCCCTTCAGTTCTGAAGGATACTACATCAGATTCAAGGATTTTGGTAACCATATATTTAAAAAAAATGAATCACATTTTCACCCTCATGCTTTTCAGGAATACCATATATTCTAACGTAACTCCTTCTTGACCTATTTTCAGAGTCATCTATTTTATCAAGAAATTTGTTCTCAGCAAAGATGAATTCTATATGATTCTCATTTTTGGTTACTCTGCTCTGTCTGTAACTGAGTCTTCCATACTTGAAATTTGTTATTTTTGCTGTTAACTTCATTTATCAGTTCAATCTGTTTCCTGCATTCATCTTTTATTGTATCAATTTTATTGTCAAGTTTATCTTTACCTGTTTTTAGAAATAGGTCTTGTATATTGTTAAGAATAGATTGAAGTTCTTTCTTCATTGACATACTTTAGGAAGATGTTATAGAATGACTCATTCTGAAAAAGATTATAGATTTATTTTAAAGTTTTTAGACAGGAAATTATTGTCAAAGTTGATACATGTTTGAGTCCAAGTTCAAATTATAATATTACTTATCAACTTTGGAATGTTTCTGAAGAAAATTTGAGGATAATTCTTATCAGAAATAGAAGTTAATAAGCAGAGCAAAAACTGAGAGCTATTAGCAGTTCAAAATTTTGGCCACATCTTCAAATATACTACACTTGATGTCTTACAATTAAATCTTCCTTGTTGTCTCCCTTTGTTGCAATAGTTAATGATATCTTCTCTTTCTTAACTATTGATAAAGAAGCACTGGTGACAGTTCCCATATATTTGTGTTCATAAATCAATACCGGATCCTAAGGTTATTAATGGTCTCTCCAAATAATTTGTTAGTTTTTCTTTTGAAGTCTAATTTCGAGGGTTGGCTAAATGATAACCATGCTAAACTTAACTTAGCTAACACAGTCCAGTTATCATAAATAATTTCCCTAATGAGTTTAAAATCAAGAGAGTAGTAGAAATATATATGGAGCATTTTGAAGGTAAGGCTGGATGATTAGATAGTGGATCTATCTGTAGTGGGGTGGCAGTTGACTTTTTGGTGTGATATGCAGTGAATGTCGCACAGATGGGAGATATTTATAAATCTCCTAAGTGCACTGCATGTGGCTTGTAATAGGATGATGTTGTGAGCAGAGTGTAGGGTCAGTATGGGTATTCTAGCTTAGGAATTCATACATTCTTAGCCTTCTGGAGTAAGGTGATTAGAAGTAGAATAGGTTGCTTTAAGCTGAGTAGTAACTTTTTATGTGACACTTTCCATGTGATTACTTAGGGAAAGAGTGGGGTCAACTGTAGGACCTAAATATCAGTGATCAGTGATATTTCATAATTGTTTTTCAGGAAACATTGCTCATCACAAATTAACTGTGCAGTAATTGAACATGTATTCATCATTGTTGAATGTCTATGATAGTACTTGCAGGTGTTAATACTCTTGTGTAGGCAGTGCAATATGTGTGGAAATTGTAGCATTCCCAGTATAATAAAGTGATTCTAAGAACAAGTATTTGCACAGCATGCTATTGTATCACAATGGCAGTCTCTGTGGAGCTTGTGTGCACACATAATGGTGGCTATGTACCAGTGGGAATGGTGCATACCATTTTCTATCCATCTGTTGCTGTACACATCTGTCACAGTTTATTACACATAGATGTGTTGCTTGATGGACTTGTGCCTGTAATTTACACTGCACCAGTGTCTTAAGCAGCTGTGTAGTATATATTCATCAGTTACATCTGCCTACAAGGACAGACCCCATCACATTTTGTACAGTTGGTTTAGCACCATGCATGTGTATGTAATCTCCTTTGTATTGCTTACATGCAAGTCTGTGTTTCTCTCTGTGTTAGAATGCATGTACAGGGCTACATACTATGACAGTGTATGCTCAGACATAGGTTCATAGGTTCATACTAGGCTATCTGCCCTAGGGCATTTATAAGCCTAGCCAGAGTGTGCAGACAAGTGTCATTGTAAATACACAGTACCTTTACTGTACTGAATTGCATGCTTTCTATCGTTTTATTATATGTATGGTATGTGGACAAGCACATGTGGTCTCCAGTATTGTCCTTGTCATGGGTGTATGGGCATAACTGCCAAAGAGTATGTTCCTCTGTACATACACATCACATGCAGGAAATGAGGATGCCATAGAATACATGAATGTACAGCCATGTTTCAATCATTTTTTATGACAGTGGACATGCCACAGACTACATTGTGGCATATGCATTATGCGTGCAGCTGTCTCTGTCTTACATGTTCCAACAACTGTAGTCACTGCTAAGCATCCAGTTTAACTTCTGTGTGGGACATGCTGTACCTTAATCCAGATCCTGTCATATAGTATCATGTACAATATGCAGGCGCACCTGTTCACTATTGTAGTTGTTACATGCATGTTATCCATGTATGTGGATATAATGAAATAGCCTTATGGTATTCCAGCTATGTGTTGTACTTTTAACAGCTATATTAAATATATACACGTGCATTTCCATTTGTGAAACATGCACTCCTGCTGTACGGCTGTGCATTAGATGTTGCATGTAATGTATGAGGGTGTAAAATGTTGTGCTACACATTTTATTCTGTGTACAAACTTTCCTTATGAGAGCAGCCCACCTGTGGGAGGACCTCGGTTCCAAAAACATCTGCATCAGGTGAGGTCATTACAGCAGACCAGTTCTGTACATGTATAGAAGTGATCACCAGCATGTGGGCAGGTACACAATATTGGAC
>NC_056750.1:115563361-115565861 GCF_019279795.1 Protopterus annectens | reverse complement strand
ACTGCCTGCACTTTTAAAAAGTTGTTTTTTGTTTAAATAATTTAACTGTTGTAGGCTACACACTAAAGTGTGATGGCCTTTTCTGATCGTTTGTAGTCGTTTAAAGCTGTTTTAAGTGTATTTTTTTTACAGATTTTTCCTTATCTTTTCAAAAAAACAAAACAAAAAAAATTCCTTGTTTCCCACCTTTCTAAGCTAGTATAGTCCAGTTTTCAGGCTAGTGCTGAATTCAGGGCTGTGTTACAAGTTTCTGAGTTGCCCATAACTTACCTGGATAGAAGGAAGTTTCTCTGTTCACCTGTGAGAGAGGGGAGCTTTGAGCAGTCTGTTTGTCCCTGGAGGAGTGGTTCCAGCCCAGAAGTTAGTAGTTTATTGGCCACTTTGGGCTAATTTCTATCTCTTTCATTTCCCTGCTATAAAAACTGCATTTGCATGGTTTTGTGCACCGGGCAGTGCTGGTTAGCTAGGGTTAAATTACTCCCGGCTCCACTAAGTCTCCTCTTCAGTTTTTCCATTGAAACTAGTCTAACTCTCAGCCTAAGTACTCAAAAAGCATCCTACAGCCCAGCACTTGCTCAGACCTAATAGCAAGCACTAATATACCCTGACGCTTGATTGCCCAGCAGGGCAAGGCTCTTTATTCACCCCTAACCAACCAAGCGACTAAGCAGCTCATCCTACTATTCAGGCATGACCAAAGGGAAATTTCAGGTGTACTCTCCAGTCCAGCTGGTGAATCTGGGTATCCTGAGGCAATGTTACAACTGCCTCATGTACACAGACAACCCTCTCCTCCTACCACAAAACACTAACATATGCGAGAGATGCAATTATACAGCCAAAGTGGAGACTAAGCTGTCTCCACCCAAGACTGGAACAGACAGTCAGGAGGAGAAGTTTAACACTTGCACCACACCTCCAGCCATACATAGACCCCTACTAAACCAGCACTGGCAAAAAATACACATAAATACACAAAATCATACTCAGAAGCTCTAAATAAAAACCTGCAAAAGCATCAGAGACCTCCAAAGCAGACACCCAAACAACCTGCACCTCCCGTCACAAACCAGACAACACATAAAACACAAAATCAGTGTGCCGCACAATCACAGCCCTTAAGGTGAAATAATATACCTAACACACTAGTAAAAGGTGACTCTATAGTCAGGCACACTGACGTCCCACTCACTAGGCTGGACAAGCAGAAGGTTACTGTTAGCTGCCTGTCGGGAGCCAGAATCCGCCACATAACACAAGCACTCAGGTCACTCCAGAACAAGTACAAATATGACTCTGTCATTGTTCATGTTGGTGTGAATGACCTGAGACATACCTCCCTGGACTACATGAAAAGAAACATGAAAGAGCTTTCTGATCATGTAGCCCAGGCCAGTATGACCCTGACCCTGAGTAGCATCCTGCCCTCACCAAGAATGATGCCACAGTATAAAGAAAAAATGATCAATTTCAACAATTGACTAAGTTTCTGGTGTCATTCAAACGGGATCCAGTATCTGTCCACCTGGGGTGACATGCTCGACAAGCCACGTTGCTTCGCAAGAGATGGCTTGCCCCTGTCACCCTTAGGCTTTCAAATACTGGTCAAGGCTCTTGCAGCCCCATAGTGCCTTTTTTAGGCAAGGCTCAAAAGACAAACCCACCACCATAAATAGCACAAGTAACCAAAAACAGAGGGTAATGCTACTCAATGCCAGAAGTCTAAACCTCAAAATGCACGCACTCAAGGCACTCCTTAGTATGGAGAACATTGACATCTGTGCAGTAACAGAAACCTGGTTTAAGGCTCCTGAGAGCACCCCATCACTACTAGGCTATAACTCATACCATACCTTTCTGCCACAGAACCAGGACCGAAACACAAAAGGCGGGGGTGTATCCATATTCATCAAGGATACTCACACCTCCAGGTTAGTGGCGCAGCACAATGCATCGGAGATCATCCATGTGCAACTAACAATGGCCAAAACTGCAATCCAAATTGTAGCTTGCTGCAGATCACCCACCATGGCCCAGGACCCCCATTCCGTATTTCTGGAAACACTGGGAAATATGAAGCTCCTGCCAAACACCTTAATACTGGGTGATTTCAATTACCCAAACATAAACTGGGAGAACTACTCAAGTACTAACTCCCTTTCCCAACGCTTCCTAGAATTTATAAACTCGAATGCCCTGGATCAACTGGTCAACACCCCCACCAGAGGGAACAACATTTTGGACCTGGTCATCACCAACATGGGCGACCGGTGTTCCACACCAGAGGTCAACCCCTCACTGGTTAGATCAGACCGTAGACTAATCACTCTGGATATCCACATTCTGCCCCCACCCCCAATCAAGAAAACCACCATGAAAAACTGTTCAAAAGCAAACTTCATGTTAATTAAGACCGAGGTGGAAAGGTTCACAGCCCCCTTGCTAAAGGACAATGCTGTCCAAGCTGCTGAAACCTTTACAAAGGCACTCTATGAGCATC